>NC_057808.1:245302734-245310360 GCF_018294505.1 Triticum aestivum | reverse complement strand
GAGGTACTGCCTGCCCCGTTCATCGCCGGTTTTATTTAAAAAAAACCCTTCATTTAAAAAAAACCCTAGATCGGTTTTTTTCGGTTTTATTATTTTACGAGCGTTCACTGAACCGTTCGTTTTAACGAACGCGTTCGTCGGTTTTTCTCTGTTAACGAACGTCCATTATTTAACCGTTCGTCCGTTTTTCTTTTTCGTCGGATTTTTCTCGTTATTTTCTCAGATTCGATTTCTGATCGAATCTTCGATTCTGTTTAACTTCTCGCTCGTTTATCGGAATCAGGCGATTCAAGCGCCTAGAGTTTCGTCTCGAAATTCTCTTTCCGTTTAACCTACTCAAACAAGTTTTTGCTACAGTAAAATTTGACCTAGATCCAGATTAGCAAACGAAGTTTCTTTCTTTCGCTGTTTGACTTTCGTTGTTTCTTTCGAGTTGATTCTTTTTGCAAACCGGAGTTCTTAAGTTGAACTTTCTGGTTGGATCTTTCATTCGAGTTTTACCTGTGCATTAGATGAGTACTGATTGTATGCTTGTTTGTTTGCGATAGAGTACCCGGAGTGTGCCGCTTGTTACTTCGACTCGCTAGGTTTTGCGGATCATCAGCAAGGCAAGTAACACTTTGATCATATCCCGTTCATACCCAGTTTTATTGCATTAGATCTGTTTTCCTCAAACATTGCATGATTAGGATCTAATTAAATTGTGGGTATTGGGAAGTAGTTGAGGTAGAACCTATTACCTGTTTTCTATTCAAACCTGGGAGTTACTTCTATGTTTGCTTATATTGCTATGATATGCTCGTAGACGTGGATTGGGTTTGAGTGAAATTCATGACAGATGTGAGGTTGTTAATTAATGGTTTACTTAAGGTGGCAACTTAAACTCACATCTGGGTGGATTGAGGTACCTGGGTATTGCAGGACTGCCTATTTTTCTTTTGGACCGCCACCCAGGTTCAAAGGGATCATGAGATTATTCATGCTAGAAACTTCTGTGTGCAGCCGCAAGCTATTATGGGCTCTAGCATAGTTGACTAAGTTGTGTGAACTTTTACAGTGGTAGACTAGCAGATGTAGGGGAAAGTAGGTGTAACTGTCTACCCATACGTAAGGTGCAAACACTTCTGAAAGACTGTGTCTTGGTCATCCGTTACTCAAACACCCTGTAGTGCGAGTAATCCAACGGAGGAGATCAAGTCTTGTGGGGAAAAGTGCACAAACCTCTGCAGAGTGTACAAACTAATCATGGTTAGCCGTGTCCCCGGTTATGGACAACTTGAGTATCTGGTACCTGGATTATCATGTGAATCTCATCACTATGTTACTTCTAATTAATTTTGTTGGGTTATTGATGACTTTTTAATTGGGATTGAGATGCTGTCAACCATCTCAATGTTTCACAACCACCATGATAGTTAAATAAAATTTATTCCTTTGAAGTAGGATAAAATTGGCTTTTCGCAAAAACTGTAACCATAGAGCTTTCCACCAGCCATATATGCATGTAGTATAGCATTGTTATTCATTATTCTCTATGTGTTACATTGCCAGCATATTCTCTGTGCTGACCCGTTTTCGGGCTGCAACGTTTCATGTTGCAGACTTTTCAGACGACGAGTAAGATGCCTTAGGTCGTGGTCTTATACTCAGTGATGCCGCTGGAGTTGATGGACTCACTTATCTTCCAAGTCTTCCGCTGTTATCGTTATTAGATGGCCTTAAGCCATGCTTATCATACTTAAGCTCTTCGGAGTTATTCGATGTAATAAGTGTGTGATTGCTACTCTGTTATAAATCCTCCATTTGTACTGTGCGTGTCAGCATTACTGGTCCAGGGATGACACTGGTGCACAGCAGCACAGGCCATTTGAGGTCTGGTCGCTACAAAGTTGGTATCAGAGCACACGCTGACTATAGGACACGACCACTAAGCTTAAGCCCTAGAAAGCTTCTCTCTTCTCATTTCTGACCCCTCTCCACTTTCTACTCTTTTAGGAATGGCGAATGCAAGGAGCAAGTTCATGCAACCGGATGAAGACACGCCGTTTGGTCGGCATTTGAAGGAAGTCACCAAGTACTTGAACATAGGAATACCAAGCATCACCGGAACCTACAACGCCACATTACCTGAAGAGGAGAGCTGGAAGATTCAAGTTATCATTCCAGGAAGGATGTTTAGTGCCATGAGATTGGTTTTCGAAGCACCAACTTGGAGTTTAGGGAAGAGCATGGCCGCACACATCGCCATGGGACGCATTGGAGAAGTCTACCACCAGGAGCTTAAGGATACAATTTATCAGATTTGTGGACGTCGAGACGCGCAATGGGAGATGATCAGAACCAAGAAGGATGGATCAATTGCAGCTTTCATCCAGGAGCAGAACCAACATATTCGACGCCAGGAAAATCAGATGTGCACGGACAAGGAAGAACTGAAGAAGGCATTCACGAAGATCAAGGAACTCCAAGAAGAACTTAAGACTACACGCGAAGATTACTTGGAGGAAATCAACGCGCTAGTAGGGAAGATTGACGACCTGGAGAATAAGATTGGAGCATTCGTGGGAAATCCAGTGCCAAAAGCAGAAGTCGACGAATGCACTTGTCCGGATAATTACATCATCATCGACGACACCAACTCAGAACCAAGTGAAGACGAATGGATTGATGAAGCTGGAGCAGACATCATGGAGTCTTCAACGGATCAGAATTTTTAGTAGACCACCATATCAGTAGTAGTTTTTTCCCCATTTAATAGTATAGTTCAAGCACTTTGTAACGCTAGTTAGATCGATTGTTTTGCCTTGTTTGAATTGATTGAGTGATATTGATTGAATTTGTCTCATGAGCATATGGGTAGTGTTTTCTCTCTAGACCTCATTCTATTCTTAACTCTCATCTTTTCTAAACCTATCAGATGCCTCCGAGACGCGACACCGGATTTGTTTTCCCGCCAGAGATCACCCAGTTGATTCAGCAACAGAATGCCCTGATGCAAGTGTTAGTTCAGAACCAAGGCAACAACAACAACAACCCACCGCCACCACCACCTGTTGATCACTTAGCCCCGTTTCTTGAGGCTAAACCCGCCGGTGTTTTCCAGTAGCACCGAGCCGATTGTAGCGGATGATTGGCTCCGCAAAGTTGGAAGGGAGTTGACCACTGCAGGATGCATAGATGCGGAAAGAGTGCGTTTTGCCGCACGTCAGCTTGATGGACCCGCAGCATCATGGTGGGAGAATTATACAGCCACGCACCCTATTGACACTGTCACATGGGACCAGTTTCAGCAAGCTTTCCGTACAGCCCATGTTTCAGCAGGAGCTATGGCTATGAAGAAGCGTGAGTTTCGCAACCTACGCCAAGGAGGACGCACCGTAGGCCAGTATGTGGAGGAATTCAGTAAGTTAGCACGTTATGCACCAGATGACGTTGCTACAGATGCTGCCAAGCAGGAGAAGTTTTTGGAAGGACTGAATGATGAACTGAGCATGCAGTTGATGGTAGCAAATTTCAACAACTACCAGGAGCTGGTAGATAGAGCTCTCATGATTAAAGGGAAGCAACAGCAGATTGAAAACCGTAAGAGGAAGTATGGACAAGGGAAGTTTAACTCAGGAGCTCAGCAGAAGCCTCGATTTACCCTAAAGCCGGGAGGACAGTTTCAGCATACCCATGGAGGAGGTAGTTCGCACAACCATAATGGCTCCAAGAATGGTAATGGGAATGGAGGAAGCAACGGACAGAACCGCACCAACCCATCTACCCCAGCCAAGAGGGACCTGAGCCAAGTCACTTGTTTTAAGTGCCAGAAGAATGGACATTATGCCAATGAATGTCGTGAAGCCCAAAATGGTAATGGCAATGGAAGCTATGGGAAGAAGCCGAACCCGTTCAACAAAGGACATGTGAACCACGTGAGCGTGGAGGAGGTTGAAGCTCAGCCTGATGCAGTAATAGGTAAGTTTTTGGTTAAGTCATTTACTGCAACTATTCTTTTCGATACTGGTGCATCGCATTCATACATATCAAGGGGATTCGTGAATAAGTTTAAGATGTCCACCAAAGTTCTCAGAAACCCTATGTTAGTAACCTCGCCAGGAGCAGAGTATATGGCCACCCAAGGATGTTTTCAGATACCATTGGCCATTGGTAGGCATGTTTTCCCCTCAGACCTCATTGTTTTGGAATCGCAAGGTTTGGATGTGATTTTGGGAATGGATTGGCTATCGTTATATGGAGGAAACATCGATTGTGCCAGCAAGACGATTTTGCTTACCACCCCGTAAGGAAAAAGGATCAAGTATGTATCCCGGCATATGCCGAAGAGGACTCAAGTAAATTCCTTATCAGGAGTTGTACAGGAGAAAGTACCAGTGGTGAAAGATTATCCGGATGTATTTCCAGAAGAGTTGCCAGGCATGCCACCGGATAGAGACATTGAGTTCTTGATTGAACTTTTGCCAGGCACAGGGCCAATATCTAAGAGACCGTACAGGATGCCCGCAAAGGATTTGGAGGAAGTTAAGAAGCAGATCAAGGAGTTACTGGATAAAGGCTATATTCGCCCAAGTTCGTCACCTTGGGGATCACCAGTACTTCTAGTGGAGAAGAAAGATGGATCACTAAGGATGGTTGTTGATTACCGAGGATTGAATGAAGTGACCATCAAAAAAAAGTACCCACTGCCGATGATCAACGATTTGTTTGACCGCCTGCAAGGAGCTAAGGTATTTTCCAAGATCGATCTACGATCAGGATACCACCAGTTAAAGATTCGAGAGCAGGATATACCTAAGACGGCATTTACCACGAGATATGGATTGTATGAGTATACCGTTATGTCATTTGGACTGACTAACGCACCGGCCTATTTCATGAACCTGATGAACAAAGTGTTTATGGAGTTTTTGGATAAGTTCGTCGTGGTGTTCATTGATGATATTTTAATCTTTTCCAAGGATGAAGAAGAGCATGAGGAGCATTTACGATTGGTACTTGAGAAGCTCAGAGAACATCAGTTATACGCCAAGTTCAGCAAATGTGAGTTTTGGCTGAAGGAAGTTGGATTCCTTGGACATGTTATTTCCGGAGAAGGAATAGCAGTAGACCCTGCCAAGGTTGACACCGTGACAAGTTGGGAATCACCCACGACAGTTGGAGAAATCCGGAGTTTTCTTGGACTTGCAGGATACTACCGGAGATTCATTGAGAATTTCTCAAGGATTGCTAAGCCCATGACTGAGCTATTGAAGAAGGACACCAAATTCAATTGGACTGAGGAATGTGAAGCTAGTTTCCAAGAGTTGAAGAAACGATTGGTTACCTCACCAGTGTTGATTCTGCCAGATCAACGCAAGGATTATGAAGTTTATTGCGATGCTTCACGTCGAGGACTTGGAGCAGTGCTTATGCAGGAAGGAAGAGTTGTGTCATATGCTTCACGACAACTTAAGCCCCATGAGAAGAATTATGCTACGCATGATTTGGAATTAGCAGCCGTGGTGCATGCATTGAAGACATGGAGACATTTTCTCATCGGAAACCATTGTGAGGTGTACACGGATCACAAGAGTCTGAAGTACATTTTCACGCAGAAGGAGTTAAATCTCAGACAGAGGAGATGGTTGGAGCTCATCAAGGATTATGATATGAGATTGCATTATCACCCTGGAAAGGCTAACGTAGTAGCAGACGCGTTGAGCCGCAAGAGTCATGTTAACACCCTCATGACCGGAGAGTTACCTCAGGAGTTAGCCGAGGACCTTCGCGAGCTATGTTTGGAGATAGTCCCAAGAGGCTATTTAGCGACATTGGAGATTCAGTCTACCTTGATGGAAAGGATCAGAGAAGCTCAGAAGACAGACAAGGAGATTGAGGAGATAAAGGAGAAGATGAGCAAAGGAAAAGCCAAGGGATTTCGTGAGGATGAGCACGATACCTTATGGTTCGAGGACCGCGTATATGTGCCAAATGATCCGGAGATCAGGAAGTTGATTTTGCAAGAAGCTCATGATTCACCGTACTCGATTCACCCAGGGAATACCAAGATGTATTTGGAATTGAAGAATACTTTCTGGTGGACCGGAATGAAGAAGGATATTGCGGAGTATGTAGCAGTTTGTGATGTATGTCAGAGAGTGAAGGCAGAGCATCAGAAGCCAGCAGGATTGCTACAGCCATTGCCGATACCCGAATGGAAGTGGGACAAAATAGGCATGGATTTTATCACAGGATTACCCAGGACTCGTTTAGGCTATGACTCGATATGGGTTGTAGTCGACCGATTGACGAAAGTGGCTCATTTCATTCCAGTGAAAACCACTTACACCAGTGCTAAGTTGGCAAAGATATACATGACCAGGATCGTATGTTTGCATGGAGTTCCGAGGACCATTGTATCAGACAGAGGAACCCAATTTACCTCGAAGTTTTGGAAGCAGTTACATGAAACGTTGGGAACCAGACTAGAATTTAGTATAGCATTTCACCCACAGATAGATGGACAGACCGAGAGAGTCAACCAGATTTTGGAGGACATGTTGAGAGCATGTGCACTAGATTATGGATCTAGTTGGGACGACAATTTGCCATATGCGGAGTTTTCGTATAACAACAGTTATCAAACCAGTTTGAAGATGGCCCCTTTCGAAGCCTTGTACGGAAGGAGGTGTAGAACACCGTTGTTATGGGACGAAGTTGGAGATCGTCAGTTGTTTGGACCAGATTTGATTAAGGAGTCTGAACAGAAAGTGAGGTTGATTCGCGATAGGCTCAAGGTAGCTCAGTCCAGGCAGAAGAGTTATGGTGATTCTAAACGAAAGGAGACCGTTCACGAAGTCGGAGACAGAGTGTATCTTCGAGTATCACCACTTTGAGGAGTGAAGCATTTTGGAGTTAAAGGAAAGTTAGCGCCCCGTTTTATCGGACCATATAGAGTGTTGGAACGTATGGGAGAAGTTGCTTACAAGCTGGAATTGCCCAAAGGATTGTCTTGAGTTCATGATGTATTTCACGTTTCGCAGTTGAAGAAGTGCCACGCAGAGATGGCTGATATACCACTGAGAGATACTGTGCCACTGGAAGCGATTCAGTTGGAAAGTGATTTGACTTATGAGGAGAAACCAGTGAAGATTCTCGAGTATGCGAGCCGAGTTACCCGCAGCAAGGTTATCAAGTTTTGCAAAGTTCAGTGGAGTCACCACACAGAAGATGAAGCCACCTGGGAGCGAGAGGAAGATCTACGGAAAAACCACTCCCACCTGTTTTCTAGCCAACCCGAATCTCGAGGGCGAGATTCATCTTAAGGGGGGTAGGTTTGTAACATCCCAAATTTTCAATTTGGAATGTTATACATAGATCATCATTGCATATCATGTTTTGTTGCATTTTGACAAATCCTCGATAAATCCTAAGCAACTCAAGGACCCTCGGAGAGAGTTGGGGATTTTCTCGAATTTTCAAATTTGATTTTCAAACGAGGATTGTGGTTTTAATTATTTTTCTCTCCGGAAAAATATTTCATTTTAAATAAACGAGAGGAGAAAATATGACTTCTCCAAAACAATTGAAATACTGGAGGAAAAATGTTAAAATCATTATTTGGAATTTATTTGGATTTTATTT
>NC_057808.1:245131778-245302062 GCF_018294505.1 Triticum aestivum | reverse complement strand
GCCCCTCCCCCCGAGCGCCGGAGCCCCCGCTCCGACGAGGTACTGCCTGCCCCGTTCATCGCCGGTTTTATTTAAAAAAAACCCTTCGTTTAAAAAAACCCTAGATCGGTTTTTTTCGGTTTTATTATTTTACGAGCGTTCACTGAACCGTTCGTTTTAACGAACGCGTTCGTCGGTTTTTCTCTGTTAACGAACGTCCGTTATTTAACCGTTCGTCCGTTTTTCTTTTTCGTCGGATTTTTCTCGTTATTTTCTCAGATTCGATTTCTGATCAAATCTTCGATTCTGTTTAACTTCTCGCTCGTTTATCGGAATCAGGCGATTCAAGCGCCTAGAGTTTCGTCTCGAAATTCTCTTTCCGTTTAACCTACTCAAACAAGTTTTTGCTACAGTAAAATTTGACCTAGATCCAGATTAGCAAACGAAGTTTCTTTCTTTCGCCGTTTGACTTTCGTTGTTTCTTTCGAGTTGATTCTTTTTGCAAACCGGAGTTCTTAAGTTGAACTTTCTGGTTGGATCTTTCATTCGAGTTTTACCTGTGCATTAGATGAGTACTAATTGTATGCTTGTTTGTTTGCGATAGAGTACCCGGAGTGTGCCGCTTGTTACTTCGACTCGCTAGGTTTTGCGGATCATCAGCAAGGCAAGTAACACTTTGATCATATCCCGTTCATACCCAGTTTTATTGCATTAGATCTGTTTTCCTCAAACATTGCATGATTAGGATCTAATTAAATTGTGGGTATTGGGAAGTAGTTGAGGTAGAACCTATTACCTGTTTTCTATTCAAACCTGGGAGTTACTTCTACGTTTGCTTATATTGCTATGCTATGCTCGTAGACGTGGATTGGGTTTGAGTGAAATTCATGACAGATGTGAGGTTGTTAATTAATGGTTTACTTAAGGTGGCAACTTAAACTCACATCTGGGTGGATTGAGGTACCTGGGTATTCCAGGACTGCCTGTTTTTCTTTTGGACCGCCACCCAGGTTCAAAGGGATCATGAGATTATTCATGCTAGAAACTTCCGTGTGCAGCCGCAAGCTATTATGGGCTCTAGCATAGTTGATTAAGTTGTGTGAACTCTTATAGTGGTAGACTAGCAGATGTAGGGGAAAGTAGGTGTAACTGTCTACCCATACGTAAGGTGCAAACACTTCTGAAAGACTGTGTCTTGGTCATCCGTTACTCAAACACCCTGTAGTGCGAGTAATCCAACGGAGGAGATCAAGTCTTGTGGGGAAAAGTGCACAAACCTCTGCAGAGTGTACAAACTAATCATGGTTAGCCGTGTCCCCGGTTATGGACAACTTGAGTATCTGGTACCTGGATTATCATGTGAATCTCATCACTATGTTACTTCTAATTAATTTTGTTGGGTTATTGATGACTTTTTAATTGGGATTGAGATGCTGTCAACCATCTCAATGTTTCACAACCACCATGATAGTTAAATAAAATTTATTCCTTTGAAGTAGGATAAAATTGGCTTTTCGCAAAAACTGTAACCATAGAGCTTTCCACCAGCCATATATGCATGTAGTATAGCATTGTTATTCATTATTCTCTATGTGTTACATTGCCAGCATATTCTATGTGCTGACCCGTTTTCGGGCTGCAACGTTTCATGTTGCAGACTTTTCAGACGACGAGTAAGATGCCTTAGGTCGTGGTCTTATACTCAGTGATGCCGCTGGAGTTGATGGACTCACTTATCTTCCAAGTCTTCCGTTGTTATCGTTATTAGATGGCCTTAAGCCATGCTTATCATACTTAAGCTCTTCGGAGTTATTCGATGTAATAAGTGTGTGATTGCTACTCTGTTATAAATCCTCCATTTGTACTGTGTGTGTCAGCATTACTGATCTAGGGATGACACTGGTGCACAGCAGCACAGGCCATTTGAGGTCTGGTCCAGATGGCGATTTTGGCAGGCTTGTATTATTGATAGTGGAGAGTGTCTCGACCACTGCATCATAACATAAATTAGGAGGGGAACCAAACAGATTAATCAAGAGTTATTGGCATATTACCTAGCCTAGATTTATTGGAAAGAAACAATGGGGTTGCCTTGTTGTTTTCAGAGTTTGTCTTCTTATCTTCAGCAGCCTGCACCAAATTAAGACACTAGCATTGCTCATTGGCCAAGTTAGATAATAGGAAAGCAACATTGGCACAACGAACGTTTGGGCTACTAGCCAACACCAAATTAACACAATATGGCACAACTATCATCAGCCAGGTAAGGTAATACGAAAGCAACATTGACACAATGAATGAATGGGCAAGCAGAGCAGCACTACAATTCAGTAATGTGCATGATATGAGATAGTACACTCATGCAGCTCAGTATGCAAAACTACCAGGCAGTTTTCTTTACAAAAATCAACATTGGCGCCTTTAACATTTTGCTACAACAAATTTTAGATCAGACAAAGGTTGGATTCACGCCGATTAATAAAATACATGCTGATGTAAAAATATAGTGATATACAACAGGTACTTACATCAGCATTGGAGCACAGAGAATTCCCGCAAGATATTTTCCTCGAATGCAATCCCAATGAAGAAAATCTTCTATCATTTAACCTTACTTTCTAAAAGAGAGATGGGTAAGAAACATGTAGAAAATATGATCAGAATGCTATAAAAATTCATGATGCGAGGATACGCACACGCTTCTTAGAATGGAGTTGACATTCTTTTGCTGGACAGGAGCGGACTAGTTCTTTGGCCACTGGAATCTGCTTATTATCAGTGGGAGTTGGGTTTCTCTGTGCTGGAGCAGTATCTATGAAAAATGGAGTTGGTTTATTATCTCCTGGCATTTGGATCTTTTGCAAAGACCTGGTTTGTAACCCTTCAGATCCTAACATAGCCGTCTTCCCCCTGCATGCCTTATATAGAAGAATGGTGCTTCAATTATAAAACATGCTACAGCAGAGATGGAATAGGTACTGAAGGATAGAAAGGCATGACATATTGACATGTATTCCCTCCATCCGGAAATAAATGGATGGGTCTAGGCGTATTTCAGTTCTAGATACATCCAGTTTTATCCATTTCTGGGACATGTAATCCGGACGGAGGGAGTATGATGTAAGAGCTAGGGATACGACAGGACAACACAGTAAAAAAACACTGAAAACCCACTGCAGAACCAAAGTAATCAAACCCACTGATATGAGATAGTACACTCATGCAGCTCAGGATGCAAAACTACCAGGCAGTTTTCCTTACAAAAATCAACATTGTGGCCTTTAATCATACATTTTGCTACAACTAAATTTAGATCAGATAAAGGTTGGATTCACGCTGATTAACAAAATACATGCTAATGTAAAAATATAGTGATATACAACAGGTACTTACATCTGCATTGGAGTACAGAGAATTCCTGCAAGAATCTTTCCTCATAGACGATACCAGTGCAGAAATTCTTCTATCTGTTAAGCTTATTTTCTAAAAGAGAGATGGGTAAGAAACATGTAGAAAATATGATCAGCATGCTATAAAATTTCATGATGCAAGGATACGCACACGCTTCTTAGAATGGAGTTGACATATTTTTGCTGGACTGGAGCGGACTAGTTCTTTGGCCACTGGAATCTTCTTATTATCAGTAGGAGTTGGGTTTCTCTGTGCTGGAGCAGTATCTATAAAAACTGGAGTTGGTTTATTATCTCCTGGCGTTTGGATCTTTTGCAAAGACCTGGTTTGTAACCCTTCAGATTCTAACATAGTCGTCTTCCCCTTGCATGCCTTGTATAGAAGAATGGTGCTTCAGTTATAAAACATGCTACAGCAGAGAGATGGAATAGGTACCGAAGAATAGAAAGGCATGACATATTGACATGTATTCCCTCCATCCGGAAAAAAATGGATGGGTTTAGGCGTATTTCAGTTCTAGATACATCCTTTTTTATCCATTTCGGCCACATGTAATCCAGACGGAGGGAGTATGGTGTAAGAGCTAGGGATACGATAGGACAACACAGTAAAAAAAAACACTAGTTGAATGAAAAACTGTATGCTAGCGGAATACGTACAGAAAAAACTAAGGCAGCATACACATGTATGATTGGGAAACTAAGATGGCATTGCAACAGAGCACTAGAACAACACTTCAATGTAAAAAAATATGGTATGGTAGACAGATGAAGTACGTCCTGATGAATAACAATGCATAAGATATTCAGAAGCATGATGTCCAAATTAAGCAGATGGCATTGCGATAGAGTAGAATGACAGTACTTGAATTTGAAAACATGTTATCATGAATGGAATAGGTACTGAAAAACAGGAAGGCATGACATATTTACATGCATGATCAGCATGCTAAGCACATGGCATTGCAACAGAGTATATACACTCCAGGACATTATATGCATGTTGCACCCATATCACGGGCCAAGTTAGAGCAAGGACCTTGTGGGGTGAAGAGGATTCAACATCTTTCTGCAAGCCTTCTGGAGAACTGCCTTTACATGTTCCATCATATTGGGTATCATTGACATCAAGTTTATTGGCCTTTACATTGCTCCGTGAGGTTCTTGTGGATATATCAGTGTGTGCAATTATATCTGGCATGCATGGAAGACAACTAGTAGTTAGATTTATGTAATGAGTGCCTGTAAGAGATGACATAAATAGTAGGACTGGGGTTAACTAGCAGCAACAGGTCTCAAAAACTAAAGGGAGAACACAGATGAAAGCTACAGAATATGTATCGTTTGTACTCGAGATTAACTAGATGGCACACAAAAGTATTAAAGAACAACATAGGTAATACTAGAAGTGGTATAATACTATAATCACCAGCCTGTGGGATAGCATTGGCTGATGGATGATAACTATGGAACAACGTTACCTAAAGAACAAGTATCTTAGCTGAACTATGGAACAACGTTAACTCCTGAACAAGACCCGTAAGAGATCAGCATGAATATACAGTGAAATGTGATAATCTATTTTCCATGCTTAGATGAATAACAAAGCCATAAATGTTGCACACAAGTAAGATGAGGGTACAACCTAACTGGCCGCCATCCATAGGAGTGAGCATCATGTGCTGACTTGTCGATGGCCCTGCAGTTGTTGTGGCTGTCCATGTCGGGCACGCGCATTCGATGCAGGGAACTGTTGTGTGGGGACTATAGCTCCCTTCTAGTGTATGCCTCCCTTGTTGGAGCAGCTGCGGTGAGTCGGAAGACGGTGTGGCTGAAGATGCAGATAACGCATAATGTTAAGAACGACACATCTCTTTGATCTGAAGAAATACACTAAGAGATCAACAGCAAGGTACGAGAGTGGTCACACGTCTGTTGACTGAGACTAAATTGGGGTCACACGATTTTATTTTATTTTGCTACTGTCCGATCTACGCCGGATGGCTTGATGGTTGTCTTGTGCCTCCCGGCTAACACTATTAGGAATCTTCCCCAAAGAGCCAGCGACCAACGGCAGAGCAGCTTGCCTCCGCCGTCCGTGGCCCCGGCCAAAACCCCGCTCCTCGCCCCACCGCACTGTCGTGGTTGCGCCGCCCCCGGGCCAGTCCACAAAGACTCCCCGTCATCCAGATCCGGCGGCGGCAGTACCTTGAACCCACGCAAGTCTAAGATAGCCATCTAAGCGCTGCTACCGCGGCGAACTTCGGCCCCGCACCCTTACGTTAGACCCCAGCCAACCGGCAGCCTAGGAGCTCCGCCGCCTCGAGGGGTGCTGCTTCCCATTGGGAATCGATTGGCCCAGAATAAAAATTCAGACAACTGATGCCTAAATAAAGTGATTTGAGATGAGGGTGCGACCTATCTGGCGGCATGGTGAAGTAGGCAGGTCCAGCTGCCGAGTCGGTGAGGCCGGCGCGGTTGCGGTGGCCACTGGCGGCAGGGAAACAGCGATGTCGCGACGGTCGACGGCTACAGGGAAGCAGTGCCGGGACTCTGGACGGATCCGAAGTTGGAGCCGCTCCGGCGCCGTGAACAACGGCGGGGGTCAATCGGCTCTGGTACGGTTCACGCGGTCGTCGTCGAGGCAGCTCCAGCAGCACGGAGTAAGAGGCACACGGCCCAGTGCACGACGGCAAATGGATAGCGTCTCCGGCATTAGGGAGGAGGGCGGCTGTGAAATTGGTGTGGTGGGGGCGCCATGGAGGAGGGGCTGAGGTTTCGCGGCTCGGGAGAAGGGAGCTTCCAGGGAGAAGGTGATTTGGCGCCCACGAGGTATGAATGGGGGGGATTGGGATACAGACGCATTTGTCTGAAATGTGAGGGGGAGTTACAGTTCTACCCCTGCCTTTAGGCTTCTCGGCTTGGGTCTGTGTACTGAGGGTTGGGGATAGTAGAGTAACTTTGCTTCTCCCCAAATAGTGGGCGGGAGCGATTTCGGGCAAGGAGGGCGTGTTTCGAAATATAGTGGGCGCGAGCGATTTCGGGCGAGGAGAGCGTGTTTTGAAATAGTGGGCGCGAGCTCTTTCAGGCGAGGAGAGCGTGTTTTGCCAACCATGGTTTATGAATTATTCGGCACATGTCATTTCGGCCGAGGAGAAGGCGCACTTGGATGAAGTTACGAACCTACCCTCGATGCACAACGGGCCAATTAATGCGTCTCCCACATAGGACGGTAATTTCGCGTCTCCCATTTATTTGCTCGGGCGAATTCCACCGAGCAAAGGATGTTTAACGGTTCGTTCAAAATTTGGGAGAACGAGCATCCACGTCTACCTTACCAAGTCGATTCGAATCAAATTTAGAAATATTAGCTTGCCACTTCTTTTTTAGATGGAGAGATGATGCTCGGGAGTAATGTGTTTTTACATGCACGTTGCTAGCGATTTACTGTATGACAAATAGTTGACCCACTAAAAAACGGGAATCAAACCCAAAATGAAATATCTCGATTCAATGAAATAGCTCGTTCACCAGGTCAAAATAGTGAACTAAATCCAAAATTGAACACCTCAACCGAATAGCATGTTGTACAGTATTATAGTACTCCATGAATATGTTGAAAGTCAAATTAATGAACTTGTTTGATATACGCATATATCCGTTCATGTGTGGATTGCAGACAACATGTTCTCCAATTTAAATATTTGAATACAAGTTTATATCGAAACATGGTTTATATCAGACTTTAATGCATAAAACGCGACCTCCCCCTCTCCCGGACTCCTGCTCTCTCTCTCTCTCGCCGACAATCTTCAATTCTGTCGCACGCATCCAACACACAAACCTTGTTGGTCCTCTCTCTTTCTCTCCATCTCTCTCTCTCTCTTTGTGTGTGTGCATGGGTGGGGGGTCTTTCTAGTTCGCATGCATATATACTCCATCTATAGGTCTCTCTCTCACACTATGTATGATTCTCTAGTCCAAGCTAGATATCTTGGGTGCATTCATCGTACGCGCACACAAATTCCTTGGCTCATTGCCCGTAACTCTCTCACGCACCACTCTGTCGTCTCGGAGCCCTTCCCCCTCTCTCTCAAACTCTCCATCTACCTGGGTCACACATACACATGCATATCTCACTCGCACTCGATAGGCCCATCTAAAACTCTATCTCTCTCCCTCGTTCTCTCTCCATCTCACACGCACACACACACAATCTCATGCCTAGCTAGCCAAGTATGATGGTCTCTCACTCAATTGTAGGCACACGCAGTCCCCCCTATATGTATATGACTAGCTAATCTTAGTCTCCATCACAAACATGTGCATGGTCTATCTCGATTTCTCTCAGGGCATCTTTCTATCGCGCACACACCTCCCTCGATCTCCCACTCATATAGTCCCCTCACAATCTCGAGGGGGTCTCTCTATCACAAACACACCCTCTCGCCCTCCCCATGCGTCCATATTCTCCATGTGTCCCTCTCGACCTTTGTTCCTTGTTGGCCAGACCTCTATTGGACATGTGCTATAGGGGTGTCTCTCTCCGTTGCAAACAATCACACACTAGCTATCTTCGTGTATCTCCTCGCCTCGCTTTTCTATCTCAGAGATGCATGCGTGATATGTTCGCCTAAGAAACAAAAAAACACACACTCTCTCTAATTTATCGTTTGTTGTCACTTTCTCTTTCACACACATACTCTTTTTGCACACTTACTCATTCTCCTTCACACGCACTTGATCCCTCTCGAGTTAGGCACTCTCCTCGGTCCATAGCATATTGATTTATTGAGAAGTCAAACATCACAAAGTTTGACCATGTACGTGGAGAAAAACAATTACATCTGGAACGGCAAACATATACCATTAGATTCACCATGAGATGTAGTTTCGTATGATGTATCTTTGGTATTGAAGATATAAATAACATTTGTGTAAACCTGATCAAAGTTTCCAAAGTTTGACTTCTAAAAAAGTTACATGCACTGCATTATCGAGCGGATGGAATATCTCTTTCCCCCTCTCAGCTATCTGACGCACCACTCAGCCTTATCGGGGCTCCTCAATCTCTCTCAAACTTTATATCTCCCTGGTTCACACATACACATGTCTCGCTCGCGCTATACATATAGACCCATCCAACACTCTCCGCCCTTGTTCTCTCTCTATGTGACACACCCCCCTAATAAGTACCATAATCCCTCACTCCATCATAGGCGCAAGCACTCCCCCCTAAGTATGATTATCTCTCACTAGCCATCAGAAACACACGTATTGTCTCCTTCCATCCATACGTCTATCTCGACATCTCTCGGGGTATCTTCTATCGCGCACACACCTTGTCACTCAATCTCCCACCCATGTAGTCCCATCACGATCTCCAGGGGATCTCTATGACAAACATACACTCTCTCCTCCTGTCGGGTGGTTGGTGCGACATATGCCAACGGGTGGCTTATCATTGTGGGTGCCAATAAGACGTCGCCGGTGCCTGGAAACGGGATGAGGCGAAGACATGCACACCGGCGGATCTTACCCAGGTTCGGGGCTCTCCGAGGAGATAACACCCCTAGTCCTGCTCTGCGGGGTCTCCGCATGATCACTAGATCAGGAAAGGTTGCTACAATCGCTCCTAGAGCTGTTTTGGGGTTCAAGGGAGAAGAAGAGCTAGGCTAGCTCCAACTTCTCTCTATCTATGGTGTGTATGCTCAGCTTAGAAGCCAACCCTTTGCATGGGTGCTCCGGGGGGTTTATATAGGCCTACCCCCCAGGGGTACAATGGTAATCCGGCTGGGCTCTGGTCCCAGCCGTCAGTGTCTATGCTCGCCGGCTTCTCCGCCGGCTGTTGGGTCCCGCCGGCTGGTGGGTCCCGCCGGCTGCCGGCTTCTTGGTCGACAGGCCGGCCCCACCGCCTAGGGTCTTGTCGGCGGCTGCTTACTGTAGCCTCGCCTCTGATGACGAGGGCTTTGTCGAGGTAAGCATGGCTACAGTGGGCCGCCTCGGGGGCTCTCACTGTAGCCTTACCTCGTCTTGTCTCCTTAATGGGGCTCCTGCTTCGAGGAAGGGAGTAGCCGGCTTCTGGGGGCCGGCTACGCCCTTGGCCGACTGGGAGAGGCCGGGCCGCCTCCACGCCTCTCTCTGGCTGAAGGGGCCCGCCGCTCGTGGGCCGTACGGGAGTGTGTCATGGATGACGTCGAGGCTAGCATGGCTACAGTGCCGAGCCGCACAGGAGACGGCCGTCCCGTACGGCCTCCTGTAGCCATGCCCGCCTCGGGCTTCGGGGGTAGTGGGCCGCACTATGGCCACACCCCGTCTTGTGACCATTATGTGGGTGTAGCTTTGGTGGTTGTGGTCTCGGCCGGCTTCTTGGAGTCGGCGTTCTTCTTGGCCGGCTTCTTGGAGTCGGCTACCCCGTAGTCGTCCCGGGGAGAGGTTGCTGAGACGGGGTCGCCTTCCGGGAGTCGGCTTCAGATGTAGCCGGCCAGGGAAGGCGGCCCAATGCTTGGAGTGCTTGGAGGCCCGAAGGCCTGATAATTTTTTCAGAAGAACCAGGGGCAGTCGGTTAGGCTACCCGTGGCCATTTACTCCGACAGTAGTCCCCGAAGCTGATTGGGCTTCGAGGTGGAGTAGGGGTTGAGAAGCTCGATCAGCTTCCTATCTTGACAAGTCGGCAGCTGGGAGCCGGCCTTGGTCAGGCGCACCGCCTGAGTCGAAATCTTCCGGAGTCGGAGGGCGGGAGCCCGCTAGTGCGCGCACCGGGCCGCGGGCCGGCCACTGGCCGTCCGCGAACCACGTGGCCCCTCTTGGCCGGAAAGCCTGCCAGCCCACGCGCGTGACGGGACGTCGCCGCAGGGAGGGGGCCAGCCACGTCCACGCCCTGGCCCTGGCGCGGATTGTCTACATCCCAAAACCGCCCGCACGTCCCGTGCGGCAGTTTCGGCTCGCATTTACGCGCAATAATCGCGAGGCGTGGGGGGAGTGGGTGCAGTTAATCCCACGACTCCCCCACGTTCGGCTTCCCCGGTCCTGTCTTGCGAAGCTATAAGTAGGGGGAGGTGGAAGGCGGCAGGCCCTCGCACGCTCCTCCTACCTCCACCATCTTCTTCGCTCTCCCATTCTTGCGACAGCGCCTCGCCGCCGCGCTCTTCCACTACGCATTCCTCCGCCGCCGCGCTTGTTTTTGCCATGCCTCCCGCCACGGAGCAGCATGGCGGGGATTGGGATGGCTCCAACGTCCACGACGACCACGTCGAGTTTCTCCGCAACACGCGACGGCTGCCCGGCGCGGACAAGGTGGAGGTCCGCCTCGCGCCGGCGAAGGAAATCACGCCGGAGCCGCAGGAGGGCGAGCGGGTGGTCTTCCGCTCGCACTTCTTGCGCGGCATCAGCCTTCCAGTGAGCGCCTTCTTCCGCTCCTGGCTCGAATTCTATCAACTCCAGCCGCACCACCTCACCCCGAATGCGGTGGTGCTGCTGTCGGCCTTCGTCACCCTGTGCGAGGGCTACCTTGGCGTCCTCCCCACCCTCGAGCTCTGGGGGGAGTTCTTCCAGACCAAGCTGGGCACGCGCAGGCAGGGCGTGCCGGCTCAGACTGGCGCCTTCATCGCGTCGCGGAGGTCGGTCGCCGACAACCCCTTCCCCGTCATCCCGCTAATCCAATCGGTGAAGAAGTGGCAGAAGTCGTACTTCTACGTGCGGAACATCGCCCCACGGGGCGACTACATCAACCTGCCGGCTTACGTAGCCGGCCCACCGGCGGGCAGGCTGCCCCAGTGGTCCTTCCGGGCTGTGACTCTGACGCCGGCCGGGTCCGCAGCCGTCGCCCGAGTGCGAGTGATGACCCAGTCGGAGGGCTTGACGGGGGCTGACCTTCTGGCCGCCTTCATCACGCGCCGGGTTCTTCCGCTCCAGAGCCGTCCTCATCTGATCTGTCAGATGAGCGGCCAGCTCGATCCGAGCCGGATGTGCACCAAGGACATGCCGCGCGAGGAGGTCGCCTATATGGTGAACTACCTTGCGAATTGCAAGCTCTCCGAAGAGTGGCTATTCGGCAAGGAGCCATACAGCCGAGCCAATCCACCGCCCACGGTATGCTATCCCTGTGTCTTCTTTTTCTCTCAACTTCGTTGCCGAGTTCCTCTTGACCGACTCTAACTTAGTCGACTTGTTCTTTGACAGAGTCCTCTTCTTCGGCCGGCCAGCGGGTCAGACACGGAGCGTTGATTCGTCCCCGAACGGACGGAACACAATCTGGAGGACCCCGACCTGGGGGCGGCCGGCATGGACGACAACATCGAGCCGGGTGGCGGCCAAGCCGGCGGCGAAGCAGGCGGCTCCGGGCTCGGAGTCACCTTCGACGACTGGCCGGACGACGACGAAGCCGAGGTCGTCCCGCGCCACCAGCCGGCTTCTGGGCGCGGCGCGGGCTCCTCCGCTGCACCGCCTGCTCGGGGCGGAGGGCAGAAGCGTCGCGCCGCCCAGGGTCTGTTCGGCAGCCGAACGAAGAAGCCCAGAGGCAGGGCGGCAGCCACCAGGCGGGAGGAGGCAGCCGCAAAGGCGGCTCGCTTCCGCAAGACGGTGAAGCAACCGCAGACCGTGTCGGCGTAAGTTCACCTTCTTTCGTTTACTCTTTTTTCTTTCTTTTCTCTGGTGGTTCCTGAACCTTTGTCTTTTTCTTCAACGATCAGAGCTCCGTTGTCGCTTGAGCAGGCGGCTGCCGCCTCCGTCGTTGAGTCGCCGAGGGGCTCTGGGAGCACCACCCGCCGCGTGGACCCCCGCGCCGACCTTCAGGAGGCGACAGAAAGGAACGCGCAGGAGGCGCGGGCGGAGCGAGAGGTGCGGGAGGCGGAGGCACGGAGGGCGGCCGCCGCCCAGGCGGCACGGGAGGAGGAGGCGGCGAAGGCACTCACCGATGCCGCAGCCAGGGCCCAAGCAGAGGCTGCGGCCGCGGCGGCGGCGGGGGAGGTTTTGATGGTCACCCTGGAGAGGGCGCCGGTGCCGACGCCGCCAACTGGGGCGGCTCAAGGCGGCCGGCCTGATCCGCCGCCTGCACAGTCGGCAGGGGGCGAGCCGGCCGCGAGGGCTGAGATGGCGGTCCGGATTCCGTCGAGCCGGCGCGCGGGGAAGGCCGCGTCGGAGCCGCAGCCGGCCGTGGGCTCCAGCTCGTCGGCCCGGGATGCGGAGGCAGCCAGCGCTACCTCGGGGTGGACGCCAGGCGGAGGGACGGCCGTGGTGAACGTGGCTGCACAGGACGTCCGGACCCGGCTCCAGGGCCAAGCTGCGGCGCTGAGGCAGTTCACCGACGAGTTCCTCGCGACGCGGGCAGCCATCCGGGTTAGTATTCCCATCTTGCTTCTTCTTGATCTTGATTTCTTCCGTGGGGGCGCGTCAGCGCACCCACTGGGTGTAGTCCCCGAGTTCCGAGTCGGCTGCTGAGCAGGCGGCTTGGAACTTCTTGGTGGATTTGCCTTTGCTATTTTTGTTCTTACTTCGGTCTTCTGTCCATCTTGCAGGACTACCACAACCTTCGAGCGGCCGCCTTCAACTCCCAGGCTCGGGAGCTGACTCAGAAGACCGACGACCTTACTGAGAGCCGAGATACGTGCTTTGTTCTTTATCTCATGTGGGGGCGCGTCAGCGCACCCACTGGGTGTAGTCCCCGAGATTCGGGCCGACTGCTGAGCAGTCGGGTCGGATCTTCCTTGACGACTTCTTCTTACTGTTCTTCTTTTCCTGCCATCCCTGCAGCGGCCAACGCCAGTCTGAGGGCACAACTGGGAGAGTCTCAGACTGCCCTTCGTGCCAAGGATGCCGAGCTCGCCGCCTTGGTGCAGGAGCGCGACCGCCTGGTCAAGAAGCTGGCCGACCAGGAGGAAGGCCACAAGGCGGCCCTGAAGGTGGTGCAGGACCGCGAAGCCGCCCTCCAGGCCGAGTACGAGATGGAGGCGGCTGGCTGGGCCGAGGCCAGGCAGACTTTGATCTCTGGCTATGGCCAGATCGAAGATCTGGTTGACGGTAAGCCGCCTACTTCTTCGTCCTTTCTTGCCATCTGCCACTTTGGCTCTTTTTCTGATTTGGTGCTCTTTTCTCCCTTCCTTCTTCTTGCTTGCGCAGAATATTTCCCTGGCTATTCTATTGCTGCCAACCAGACCATCGAGGCCCGTCGCCAAGCGCGAAGGCAGGCCGGCATTGAAATCTCGCCAACCGCCGGCCGCTCGCTGGAGGAACAGCTTCTGGCGATCCAGGCCCATATCCAGCCGGCTCACCGACTGCTCCGCCGGCTTCAGCAAGCCGGGGCGCGGGTTTTGGCCGCCCTCTGGCCCGGCCAAGTGGTTCCTCGCACCCCCAGTCGGACTGCCGACTGGCTGGAGGTGGCAGTCGGCCGCTTCGAAGCTTGGAAGACCTCGGCGGCTCGCTCCGGTGCCAGGCGGGCACTGGAGTTCGTCAAGGCCTGGTATCCCGGCCTGAGCCTGGACCAGCTGGCTACCTGGCGGCCGCAAGCCGATACGGAGCTGGAGCCAGCGCGGCCGGCCATCATCCGGCGGGCTTCGGCAATCGCTGACTACACCGACACCAGCGTCTTCGTCCCCGAGTTGGACGACAACGGTGTCGCCCAGCCGGAGGAGTGATTCGGTCTGAACCCGGCGGATGGAGAAGACTCGGCGGAGGAGATCGACTCCAGCGACGAGGGTGAAGAAGAGGAGGAGGAGGGTGAAGACGCCGAGCCGGCTGGTGGAGCAGCCGGCCAGCCTCAGCCTGACCGCACCTCCAGCACTACGTCGCGCGCGAGTGCGTCGCCTGCCGTAGGTGGTGATCAGGCCGAGACCCGCTAAGCGGCCACTCCTTCAGCCGGCGAGGCCGCCTTCACCGACCAGCTTGGCCTCCGTGCAGCGCCTTAGTCTGCTATCTTTTGTTTTCCTGTCTAGTTACTTTTGGAACAAAGTTTGGTTAAGTCTGCACAATTCCACCCACTGGGTGTATTCGAACTTATGTCTGTTGCCAACCCGTTGGGGGCTTTATGTGTATATATAACTTATGCATGCATTTGGCTTTTCCTTGTGCTTTGCTTTTTATCCTTCCGCTGTTTCCTTTGCCGCCCCCCTGGATGCCGCCTCCCTAGTCCAACAGTTGCTCGGCAATCTGAAGCTGGAAGAGTGCTTGGCCGGTGGGGGGGAAGTACTTTAGCTTTGCTGGACTAAAGCTAAGTTTTTAGGAGGCCGGCCAGCCGGCTGTTTTGATAGCCGGCAGGCATGTTTGGAGGCCATCTCTTTGCTATATAGGTTCGTTGCTCCTTAGCCATTTTTCATGTGGGCATCCTTTCTGCCTTGCCTCTTGCTAGTCGGACAGTCAGTTCTTCGAGCTGCGACTTTCAACAAGAGAGGACTCGGGAGCCGGCACGCTACTTTTCTGACTTCAGGTAGAACTTTTAATATAGCTCAAGGCGGCCAGTCCCCGGGCCGACTAGTCGAGCCTGGTGCCAGACAAGAATTCAAATGTAATAATACATTCATGGATATGACGCTTGTCATTCATAGATAAACAAAGGCAGTCCCCGAGTGCTGTTCGGGGGGCCTGTTGGTTTGTACTTAATACAAAAGGGGAGCGTGATACATACTGCTTTTCAACTGTAAAATCGTCTTAGGAGGTTTGCGTTCCATGGTCGCTCCGACTCCTTGCCGGAGTCGTCTCTCTTGCGTGCTCTTGGTTTTTGCGCGTCGATCAAGTAGGAGTCGTTGCCGAGTGCCTTGCTGACGACGAAGGGGCCTTCCCAAGGGGCCGAGAGCTTGTGCTGGCCGGCTGTTCGCTGGATCAGCCGGAGCACAAGGTCGCCCTCTTGGAAGGATCTTGGCTTGACCTTGCGGTTGTAGTAGCGACGCAGCCCTTGCTGGTAGATGGCGGACCGGCTGAGTGCTAACAGCCGGCCTTCTTCCAGTAGGTCGACGCCGTCTTCTCGTGCTTCCTTGGCCTCCTCCTCCGTGTACATGGTGATCCGAGGCGAGTCGAACTCGATGTCTGTTGGGATGACGGCCTCGGCATCGTACACAAGGAAGAATGGAGTGAAGCCGGTTGACTTGTTGGGTGTAGTGCGCAGACTCCAAAGGACAGCCGGCAGCTCATCGAGCCAGCAGCCGGCCGATCGTTCTAGTGGTACAACCAGTCGGGGCTTGATGCCGGAGAGGATGAGTCCATTTGCTCGCTCGACCTGGCCGTTTGACTGCGGGTGGGCAACGGACGCTAAGTCCAGTCGGATGCCCTGCGTCGCGCAGAAACGTGCCAGTGCTCCTTTGGCGAAGTTCGTGCCGTTGCCGGTGATGATGCTGTGCGGCACGCCGTACCGAGTAGTGATGTCGGTGATGAATGTCACGGCAGTCGGCCCATTCAGCTTCTTAATCGGCTTTGCTTCGATCCACTTTGTGAACTTGTCCACAGCGACCAGTAGATGTGTCAGGCCGCCGCGGGCTGTCTTGAAAGGGCCCACCATGTCCAGTCCCCAGATGGCAAAAGGCCAGGTGAGGGGAATGGTGTTGAGTGCAGAAGCCGGCAGGTGTTGCTTGGAGCTAAAAACTTGGCAGCCTCTGCAACTCTTGACTATTTCTTTAGCATCCTCCAAGGCAGTCGGCCAGAAGAAACCATGGCGGAAAGCCTTGGCCACAAGTGATCTTGAGGCTGCGTGGTGGCCGCATTCGCCTTGGTGGATGTCTTTGAGGATTGCCACTCCTTTTTCTGGCTCAACACAACGCTGGAAGACTCCAGTGACGCTGCGCTTCACAAGCTCTCTGTTGATTATTGTATATGCTGCGGCTCGTCGTTGCACTAGTCTTGCTGAGATCTCATCAGCCAGCAGCTCTCTGCTGACTAGGAACTTGAGGATGGGCTGGGCCCATGAGGGAGCTGTGACTTCTTCTTCTGTTAAGGTAGCCACCATGACTCGGGTGGGTGGGTTGGGTGGTGTTGAATTGGAGTCGGCCACCGCTTCTTGTGTCGTTGCCGTCCCCGGGCCGACTGCTGCAGTCCCCGGGCCGGGTTCTGAAGTCCCCGGGCCGGGTGCAACTACGGCAGTCCCCGAGCCAGCTGTCGAAGTCCCCGTGCCGCCTGCGGGATTTCTCCAGTCGGATCCGGCTGTATCTGGCGCAGGCGGTACGAAGATGGAATCCGACTCTGGAGACGGCTTGATGGACGGCTTGAGGAGGCGCTGGAGGGAGACGCCAGTCGGTATGGCTTGTCGAGTGGAGCCGATCCGTGCTAGGGCATCTGCTTGGTCGTTGTCGGCCCTTGGCACGTGGAGGAACTCGCACCCCTCGAAGTATCCGCTGATCTGCTGGACGAGGAATCGATAACTCGCCATGTTCGCGTCCTTGGCGTCCCAGTCGCCAGACGATTGCTGGACCACCAAGTCTGAGTTGCCGTAGCACAGGATCCGGCGTATGCCAAGCTCTTTGGCTAGCCGGAGCCCGTGTACGAGCGCCTCGTACTCGGCCACGTTGTTGGAGGCGGCGAAGTGGATCTGCAGCGTGTACTTGAGCTTGTCGCCTTTGGGAGAGGTGAGGACGATGCCAGCTCCCAAGCCGGTGCGCATCTTGGACCCGTCAAAGTTCATCCGCCAATGGGTAGAGTCAGGAGCCGGCGGTAGGTACTGGGTCTCGGCCCAGTCGACGAGGAAGTCGGCCAATGCTTGCGACTTGATGGCGGTGCGGGGTTGGTAGAAGATTGTGTAGGGTGCCAACGCAATGGCCCATTTGGCCACCCGGCCGGATGCATCCCGGCTGCCTATGATCTCGGCGAGTGGAGCAGTGCACACGACCGTGATGGGGTGCTCTTGGAAGTAGGGCTTCAGTTTCTTGGCAGCGAAGTACACCCCATAGCACATCTTCTGGTAGTGCGGGTAGTTTTGCTTAGAGCTGGATAGCACTTCGCTGAGATAGTACACCGGCCTCTGGACTAGCTGGGCTCGGCCTTCCTCCGGGCGCTGGACCACAACAACGGTGCTGACGACTCGGCTAGTCGCGGCGATGTAGAGGAGCATGGGCTCCTTTTCAGTCGGCGCAGCCAGGACAGGCGGAGTGGTCAGCATTTTCTTCAACTCATGGAAGGCTTGGTCGGCTTGATCATTCCACTCGAAGTGAGTGGACTTCTTCATGAGTCGGTACAGGGGGAGAGCCTTCTCTCCTAGTTGGCTGATAAAACGATTCAGGGAGGCTAAACAGCCAGTGAACTTCTGCACATCTCGCAGCTTGGTGGGAATCTCCATCCTCTCGATGGCCTTGATCTTGACGGGGTTGCATTCGATGCCGCGCTCGGAGACCAGGAAGCCCAACAGCTGGCCGGCTGGCACTCCAAACACGCACTTCTCAGGATTGAGCTTGATTTGGAATCGGCGCAAGTTGGCGAATGTTTCTTTCAGGTCTTCCAGCAAGGTACCGCGCTTCTCTGTCTTTACCACAATGTCGTCTACATAGACGTGGGCATTTCTGCCGAGTTGTTTCAAGAGGCATTTCTGCATGCAACGCTGAAAAGTGGCACCGGCATTTCTCAAGCCGAATGTCATTGTCAGGTAGCAGAAAGCTCCAAAGGATGTGATGAAGGCAGTCTTCAGGCGGTCAGCCGGGTCCAACTTGATCTGATGGTACCCTGAGTACGCATCCAAAAAACTTAACAGCTCGCATCCGGCTGTGGAGTCTATCACTTGGTCAATCCGCGGCAGAGCGAACGGATCCTTTGGGCAGGCCTTGTTCAGACTTGTGTAGTCTATACATACGCCACTTGTTATTCTTCTTCAGGACCAAAACGGGGTTGGCAAGCCATTCTGGAAAGAACACTTCCATGATAAAGCCGGCGTCAAGGAGCCGGGCTATCTCTTCTCCCACAATTCTTCGCTTCTCTTCTGACAGTCGGCGGAGGGGCTGCTTGACCGGCTTCGCATCAGCTCGGACATGTAATTTGTGCTCGGCGAAATCCTTCGGGACACCCGGCATGTCCTTTGGGGACCACGCAAAGATGTCTCGATTCTCACGGAGGAAGTTGACGAGCTCGCCTTCCTATTTACTGTCCAAGTTCGCCCCAATGACAGCGAACCTCTCCGGGTTCTCCGGGTCCAGAGGTATCTTCTTCGTCTCTTTGGCAGGCTGGAAGGAGCCCTACGCATCACAATCGTTGGGGTTGGGGGACAAGGCCGGCTGCTTGCCGGCCATGGCCACAACCCATTCCAACATCTTCTTCTCTTCTGCCACCACGAGGGACTCGGCCAGCCGGCTACTGGCCATGGTGCACTCGATGGACTTCTTGTAGTCGCCGGCTACCGTGATGATCCCCTTCGAGCTCGGCATCTTCATCTTTAGGTAGGCGTAGTGGGGCACAACCATGAACTTGGCCAAAGCAGGTCGGCCAAGCAGTGCATGATAGGGGCTCTCCAAATCCACTACCTCGAACCATATTGCTTCTCGGCGGAAATGATATTTGTCTCCGAAGAGAACATCCATTTTGATCTTGCCGATTGGGGAGCAGGACAGGCCAGGGACGATACCATGGAAGACGGTGCGGCTCGGCATGAGCTGCTTCGCTTTGATGTTCAGCTTCTCCATGGTATCGCGGTACAGTATGTTGATACTGCTTCCGCCGTCTATCAGGACGCGGGAAAATCTGGCAGCTCGCCTCTCTGTTGCGAGGGTGACGTCCAAGACCATTGCATAGGAACCAGGCGAAGGCATCACCTCTGGGTGGTCGGCCTGGCTCCAGCTGATTGGCTTTTCTGACCAGTGCATGAACTCGGGGGCGCTAGTGGCGACTGCATTCACTTCTTGGTGCTGTCGGCGTCAGCTGCGCTTGTCGTCGGCTTGACTAGTGAAGACGACGTAAGCGGCGTGCTCTTCGGGAAATTCGTCTTGGATGGCGCCGACTGCCGGCCGAGCTGCCGGCTGCTGGGGGGCTGGAGGCGGCGGGCCGGGAGGCGGAGGCGGCAACATCCCCTCGCCCTTGGTGATGCGGGTGAGCCAGTGGCATTTCAGGGTTGTGTGGTTGGACGGCTTCGCGCCGCTGTGGAACTTGCAGGGGGCGTCGAGAGCTTGTTCGTAGGAGAAAGACGGCTGCCAAGCCGGCCTTCCACCCTTCTTCTTGGGAGCGGGCCGTTCTTCGGGCTGCTCGTCTTCAACTGTGGCCACCCCGACTGGAGGAAGTCGGCATGGGGCCCTTGCGCTTGTGGTCGTTCTGGTAGGGGCGCCGATCAGGGTCGCCAGCCGGCGTCTTGGGAGCCGGGGCAATCACCTTCCCCGAGGCGTCTACTCGCAGCTCGGTCTTCATTGAGGAGTCGGCCGTGGCGTACTTGTCAGCGATGACTAGTAACTCGTCGAGGGTAGCCGGCTCGTCGCAGAGGAGTCGGTGCTTGAGGAGGGTGAATCTCGGCACCCGGCGATGAAGTACTCGATGGCCTGGACCTCATGCACCCCCTCGCAGGAGTTGCGGAGCTCGGCCCACCGCGTGAGGTAGTCGCGGGTCGACTCGCTGGGCCCTTGAACACAGAGGGAGAGCTGGCGAGGCTTGGGAGGCCGCTTGTAGGTGCTGGTGAAGTTGCGGACGAAGACTTCGGTGAAGTCCAGCCAACTGTTGATGCTGTAGGGCTTGAGGCTGTTGAGCCATGTGCGTGTCGTGCCTTGCAGCATGAGGGGGACGTACTTCACGGCGACGCGCCGATTGCCGTTGGCTATGCTGACGGCCGTGGAGTAGTCGATGAGCCAATCTTCCGGCTTCACTGAGCCGTTGTACTTGGGCGTGTCTCTGGGGAGCGAGAACCCTTTGGGGAAGGGCTCGTCGCGGATGCGGGGGCCAAAGCATGGCGGGCCGACATCGTCTTCTTCTTCTAACGCCAAGGATCGAGCAAGGCGGTCGATCCTGTGGCGGGCGTCGTTCTCGCCGACTCCTTCTCGGCGGCCGAGTCGGTCGCCAAGGGTTGGGTGTGTGATAGGCGGCGGAGTGAGGCGTCTTTCTCTTCGAGGCGGGGGAGGAGGCAGATTTCCTTGGTGCTCTACTGCTCGAGGGCGGCCTTCCGCGTCGCGCTCGATGGTGATGCGAGTCCGGCTGCGGCTAGCAGCCGGCTCCTTGTCTTTCTTCTGGCGTGCGCCGCTCGCAGTCGGCGAGCGGGACGTCGCGGCGTGCTCCCGGCGCGGGGGATGACTATCAGCACGGGCGCCGGCTTCGTGTCGTTCTGCAGCCGCGTCGATCAGCTGCTGGATCCGTCTTGTCATGTAGGGGAGCTCGTCGGCTCCCAGCCCATTGAGCTCTTCTGCAGCCGCCTGAGCGGCTCGCAGATTCTCGAGCGGGGTGGCGTAGACGGGGCGATCTGCCCCCAGCATGCTGGCGACGGCCGCGCCGCGCTTCTGGACGAAGCCGGCTCGGCTCGGGCCGCTAGGCAGCGGCGTACCGAAGGCGGCGCGGTCGACTTCGCGCTGGTGGGCCTCGGTGAGGCATCTCATGGAGGCTATCTTCTGGCCCTCCGCGATGAGGGCGAGGCGGCGTGCCTCCAGGGTCTCGGCGTCGGCGTCGGCCGGGATGGGGACGGAGAGGTCGTGCATCGCCGCTTGCAGGGCGTCGTGGGCGTTCTCGCCCAAGTTGGCGACGTGGCTGATGACCAGCACTTCGGTGACAGCGCTGCTGCCGCTGTCAGCTCGAGGGAGGGGGTCGTCGAAGACCACCACGTCGGAGGGGTAGGCGTCAAGCGATGCTGTGTCGGAGTCGATGAGCATCGGGTCGGTGGAGCCGACCGACTCCATGTCTGCAGCAGGCTCGCTGGAGACGTGAAGCTGGTCGAGGAGGCTGACGAGGCGGTTCTCGGGGTAGTCGGTGCCTGCGTCGGACGCAGGCTCGTCGGAGATGCGAGTCTCGCCAAGCAGATCGGCGAGGCAGCTCGCTGCGCAGGCGTCGTCGACGCCTTGCAGCGCGTCGAGGCAAACGCCATCGGGCGCAGCAGGCTGGCTGTGCTCGCGGGGGAGGAAGAGGGTTCCCGTCCAGAACAGGTCTCCGGACGACGGTGCACCTGGCCCCACGGTGGGCGCCAAATGTCGGGTGGTTGGTGCGACATATGCCAACGGGTGGCTTATCATTGTGGGTGCCAATAAGACGTCGCCGGTGCCTGGAAACGGGATGAGGCGAAGACATGCACGCCGGCGGATCTTACCCAGGTTCGGGGCTCTCCGAGGAGATAACACCCCTAGTCCTGCTCTGCAGGGTCTCCGCATGATCACTAGATCAGGAAAGGTTGCTACAATCGCTCCTAGAGCTGTTTTGGGGTTCAAGGGAGAAGAAGAGCTAGGCTAGCTCCAACTTCTCTCTATCTATGGTGTGTATGCTCAGCTTAGAAGCCAACCCTTTGCATGGGTGCTCCGGGGGGTTTATATAGGCCTACCCCCCGGGGGTACAATGGTAATCCGGCTAGGCTCTGGTCCCAGCCGTCAGTGTCTATGCTCGCCGGCTTCTCCGCCGGCTGCCGGCTTCTTGGCCGACAGGCCGGCCCCACCGCCTAGGGTCTTGTCGGCGGCTGCTTACTGTAGCCTCGCCTCTGATGACGAGGGCTTTGTCGAGGTAAGCATGGCTACAGTGGGCCGCCTCGGGGGCTCTCACTATAGCCTTACCTCGTCTTGTCTCCTTAATGGGGCTCCTGCTTCGAGGAAGGGAGTAGCCGGCTTCTGGGGGCCGGCTACGCCCTTGGCCGACTGGGAGAGGCCGGGCCGCCTCCACGCCTCTCTCTGGCTGAAGGGGCCCGCCGCTCGTGGGCCGTACGGGAGTGTGTCGTGGATGACGTCGAGGCTAGCATGGCTACAGTGCCGAGCCGCACGGGAGACGGCCGTCCCGTACGGCCTCCTGTAGCCATGCCCGCCTCGGGCTTCGGGGGTAGTGGGCCGCACTGTGGCCACACCCCGTCTTGTCACCATTATGTGGGTGTAGCTTTGGTGGTTGTGGTCTCGGCCGGCTTCTTGGAGTCGGCGTTCTTCTTGGCCGGCTTCTTGGAGTCGGCTACCCCGTAGTCGTCCCGGGGAGAGGTTGCTGAGACGGGGTCGCCTTCCGGGAGTCGGCTTCAGATGTAGCCGGCCAGGGAAGGCGGCCCAATGCTTGGAGTGCTTGGAGGCCCGAAGGCCTGATAATTTTTTCAGAAGAACCAGGGGCAGTCGGTTAGGCTACCCGTGGCCATTTACTCCGACACCTCCCCATGTCTGCATTTTCTCCGTACGTCTCTCTCGACCTCTCTCCCTTGTTTGTCAGACCCCTCTTGGCCACGTGCTAGGGGTCTTGCTCTCTCAGTTGCAAACAACCACACACTATCTCCTCACCTTGCTTCCGTTGTCGAAGATGCATCTGTGATATGTTTACATAAGACACACACGTTTTTTCTCGACTTTTATCGAGTGTTGTCCATGTCTCTATCACACACGCACACACATCTAGTTAGGGACTCTCTCACGTCCATAAGCATATGGATGTTTTGAAAAGTCAAACCTCAGAAAAGTTTGACCAGGTATATGTGGAGAAAAACATTTACATCTGGAAAGATCATTAGATTCATCACAACATGTACTTACTTCATACTATCATTTATATTTGGTATTGTAGATATAAGTAATTTCTTTATAAACTTGGTCAAAGTTTCAAAAGTTTGACTTTTAAAAAAATGTTGGAACTACATTATCGAACGGAGGGAGTAGCTCTTTCTCTCTCTCTCTCTCTGCTATCTCTCACGGGCCTCCCCTCTCACACGAACACTCTATACCGACGGATTATACGCTCACTGTGTCAGCGTATAGCTCCGTATATTGTTTAGTTGACCGGTCAACCAGTCCACATGCTGCCTTGTCAGCTCGTGTTCTGTATCTTCGTGTGCTGGCCCATGTGGCAGTGGGTGAAAATAAGTAAACTAGAGGCCCATCTGACACGCGGTGAAGTAAACAAAGTTGAAACCACTCGGGGTAGCACCCCGCACGCTAGTAAATTGAGGGCACATTGAGGACACACTTCTTCCGTGTGGAGGACGCACTCGCGCACAATTCACCACTGCGCGGCGGCATGCACAGAAGGACGCACTCGCGCACACCCAGCACACAACACACACCAGCACACGTGTACACCGGCGTCGCCGCCGGTTGAGATGGACGGCAAGGCAGACAACAAGCGGAGGCGGCTCGAGCCAAAACCGCATCCGGCGAGCCTGGACTTCATCAGCAGCCTCCCCGACGACATGCTGCTCGTCATCATCGGCCTCCTCCCCACCAAATCTGCCGTGCGGACCGCCCTGCTCTCCCGGCGATGGCGCACTCTCTGGCGCCGCGTCCCCCTCAACCTCACCGTCGACAGCTGCCTTTGCGACGGGGATTGCAAATGCATGGCTGCAGTCTCCAAGATCCTTTCATGCACCCTAGGCCAGCCAGACGCCTTGACATCCGCATGTTCAGTACCAACTGCAAGGTCCAACCCAAGTTCCACGAGTGGTTCTTATCCCCCGCCCTAGATCAGCTCGAGGAGCTCAGCTTTGAAGCTGGATGATGTCGCTCTCTGCCGCCGTCCGCGCTCCGCCTCGTGCCAACGCTGCGTCGCGCCAGCTTCGGCTCATGCTATCTTCCCTAGATTAATGCCGCGCCCGCCCTTCTTCTCCCTCAACTCGAGCAGCTCGACCTCTTCGACGTTGTCATCTCAAAGAAGGCTATGGACCACCTGCTCCGCAGCTGTACTGCGCTCGAGTACCTTCATCTTGAGCAGATCCACGGGTTCATTAGCCTCCACATCGCCTCGACGAATCTCCGATGGATTTATGTGTCTTGCTGGCCCCGCGACAAGACATCAATTGGGAAGATATCACTCCAGCTGTTCCACGTTATGGTCATTGAGAATGCGCCTTTCCTTGAGAGATTGCTTTTATCGGATCTAGAAGGTCCAACAAAAATCAGGGTCATTGACGCGCCGAAATTGATAGCGTTGTGCACTCGTCTGCCAAATTCTCCGAACTCTTTATTGGATCCATAATCGTTCAGGTACAGCACTCATCTTCTTCTCCGTCTTCTTGAAATTCACATTTTTAAATTTCTTCTTGATGTATTTACGACCGTCTTCCAGAAAATGATTCCCACAAGCTTGACCCAGTCTATGCGCACAGTGAAGATCTTGGCAATAAAATCTGTCGGCCCCAATCTGGATCAAGTTGTTGGATTCCTTACATGCTTTCCGTGCACGGAGAAGCTACTCATCGAGGTGAAACTTCTTTCCTATTAGTAAACGGTAATCACAACGTAGCTCAATTTTTTCGTAATTTTCCCAAATTATGATGACAAGTGTAGTGTTCAAAACTGCATCTACGCACTGCACCGAAAGAAATGTTTTTAGTATTTTTTCTCACGTGATCACCTGCATCGTTTTTTTGTTGTACTACTATAGTAGCCTAGGTTAGTCATAGTGGAAAGTAACTTAGACTACTCCAGTAACTCTACCCTCAGAGCACGTACTACCTCCGTCATGGTTTACTCTTCCTATTTTGTAGTATGAAAATTTGACCATAGATTCAACTAATGCATGTCACTAAGAACTATATCGTTGGATTTGTATTTGAACATAATTTCAAATGGTGTAATTTTTAGTGACATGCATTGGCATTTTCTTACATAAATATATGGTCAAAATTTTATACTAAATAAGAGGTAGTACAAAAGTGGGCTATAACGGCCCTCCACTATGTAGGCCAAAACACGTGCCAAATTCACTTGTGATGCATTTGGCATCGATGCCCCTCCATTGCTCACCTGGTGCCCCAATCTGGATCACCTACTTTGCTCCGGTGCCAAATTAACTCACGCAATGAAAAAACACTTGCGTGGGAGAGAGAGGACTGAGGCAATAAAAAAACACTTGTTTGGGAGAGTGAGAGGCTGGTGTTGTTGGTTTGATTGATTTGTTTATACATGTGGGTCTGTGTGCACAGCGGTGCCAACTCTCTCACATCGCGAGAGCGGTGCCAAAATCTTTTGATTTGACATCGATGCATATTATGTGGCATACTTTTGCGAAATATGGCATTGGCCACATAGTGGAAGGCAACAAATGCCCAAGCTCTTCACGTACTCCTAGGTAAATGAGAGGAAAGAGAAAGAGAGAGAGAGTGAAAAAATATCACTAGCCAGCCAACCCTATCGTATGAGCGAATGATATTGGTACCTCTTGATGACACGGCAATCTTATACAACCAGCTGCTCTAATATGTTCTCTTCTTTAGCAGATAAAAAAAGACCCGAAAGTGAAAAATGTGCTGCACTATAACAATCTCATCGAATGCCTTGATCTCCATCTTACAGAAATTGATTTGATCGACTACTGAGGCAGCACATCTGAGATTAAATTGGCCAGGTTCTTTGGTCTGGAGGCAAGTGTGCTCAAGGTAATGAGGTTTGGCGTTCTCTGGCGCAACAATGAATGGCGTGCTGATCACCGCAAGCGTCTAAGCCTAAATGACAAAGTCTCCGCAGAAGCTGAATTTGTTTTTGAAACATCAAGTGGTCAGAGACTCGAAAACTTATTTGCCCATTAGTGATTTGTCAGGGCGGTGGATTTTAGTTTGTACGATAATGTTGCATCCACCTAAAGTAATGAAAGTTCTTACGTAAACTTCCTAGTAATTCCCTCTTCGTAGGTGCAGCATTACTCCTAACATTTGTAATATCAGTTTGAAACTTGTAATATTGCCGTGTCCTATTCCTGCGTTTTCAAAATCCTACGAATCAAACAGGTCCTAAGTTGGTGATGATGTTGTGCCTGCCATCTTTCACCAATAGCCGTCGGATCTAGATCTGACGCATACAAACCAAACTTCTCCAGTTTTGCAAAAAGATGCCCGCACTTGTTCCCTATTTACAAACAACTCCTTGTCTCTCACAATCAGCCTTATCTCCTCCCCACCACATCTAGAAGGCCATGGAAAAATCTGGCGCGATGGCCGCTACCGGTGCCGTCCACCCCCCAATCTTGGTGTTCCGTGCAATGCACGGGCATCTATGCATGGGAAATTATGTCAAACACGGCTAGTTGTAAGCAGGCTAGGTCTACAGCCATGATGATAGTGACTGCAGACGGTGAGGCTGACTATGGTATGCTGAACACGGCGCCTATACTTAGGTGTCATCTCCGGCGTAGGGTCTTGTCACTTCACTGTGAGGAGCAACACGACCAACGGGTAGTACAGTGCTACTACATTGGTAGTACTACTACTACTAGTACTAGCACCACCGTCTGGATTTACTAGTACTACCACGTCCATCTGGATTTAGTATTTGACTAGCAATATCTAGTAATGCATGTCACAAAAAATGTACTACTCCCTGTGTAAATAAATACATGGTGTATTGTTTTATTCCTATCGGTGAGGTAACTTAATGTCTTTTTGCTACTTAATAGGATTACATGCAATGAACTAACCACCGCATGTGATGTTTGGTAGTCTCAAGTCATTGAAAGCATGCACGGGCACGGAGGGGGACGCAGCTTCGTTGACTTACTGCACCTGCCTTTGGGTGTATGACACGTGGGTCCAACGGATGGCTGGCCAACCTGTCATACAGCCAAAGGCTGGTGCAGTAGAGGGGCAAGGGGTAGATGGCCAACACGCACGTGAATTCAACGCAGTCTGCACTTCTCATATAAAGGCTCCTGCCAGTCCAATCTACGAAATCCTACGCACCCAAGGGCAAGAGTGATCACTCCAATCGCAAGATCAGTTGACTAGAAGCTAGACCCATGGAGGCGATGAGCGCGAGCATCAGCCGGCTGTGCCAGATGGTCCACGATGCCGGCCTGCGGCCCGGCACCGAGGAACGTCTCCAGGTAGTGCTTGAGGCCGCTAGGGCGAGGGGCCGCTTGGACGACAGCTTCGTCTCCTTGTTCGACGAGGTCCTCGTCGGCTTCGTCGACAAGTTCACCGTTGTCAAGAAGCTCGCGGACGACCTTGACGTACGCCTCCAGCCCACGCGCCCAGGCTCTGCGATGCCTGCCACCCTCAACGGCCTCTATGGTGACAACCTCTTCGACGCACTGGTGGCCCTGCGACTGCCCGCCGTCGCGCCGGAGAATGTCCACCTCGAGGTCGCGCTCGCCGCGCAGCGCCTGGCGCAGCAAGACACCATCGACATAATCACCCACGTCTACGCGCAAATCGTCCACAAGGACTACTACATGCAAGAGGAGGACGATAGGACGCTGGCCTTCTTGGACCGCAGGGCAACCTTGGACGGCATTGTTCAGAAGCACGTTGAGCTTGCCGCCAACGCCGCTGCTCCTCACACGTCGGTTGGTGACTCGGTGCACTAGGGCGTGAGGATGTCATTGATGGATCCGTATGTATCTTTATCTTTCCGTCAAATCCATGTAGTAGTGTATGGTACTACTAGTAATTATCTTATCTTTCGCATCAACTTCATAATTTTCCTACGTACTCCATGGATGAACCGCGCCAAAACCAAACTTCTCATTACTCTAGGGAAAATCGTTATTTCTATCTATCGGTCGCCCCATGGAGCAGAACCAAATTTTACAAGTTACAAGTTCAAAAGGAAAAGCCTGTCGTGTTCGCGTTGCACCCCCACACGGTTTGTCTGGCACGCCGCTCAAGGGGTAATGCGTGCTGTGTTGCATTTTCACTTACAAGTGGGACCGCAGTTGAGCAAACCGACTATCGGCAAACCCCCACCCCGCCCACCGCGCGATGGCTGAGAAAACAGGAGGGACAAGAGATGGCTGTAGCTAGCACGGACTCCAAGAAAATTGGTGTCGGATGGGACTCGTGTGGGTGGCGTGTGCCGTACTGCTAGACATGAATGCTAGTTATGGCCCATGCCACCCCACTATATCGAGGTGCTGGTTACTCCACTATATCGAGTACGTAGAACAAATTTCCTGGAGTCCGTGCTTAGCCCTCCTCTATCTCTCTTCTCAGCCAGCCAGCAGACGCGCGGAGCCCATTGTCTGTTTGCTCATATGCGGTCCCACATGTCAGTGAAAACGCAAGAGGACCCACTGAACCTGCACATCTTTCACCTCGACGTGTTGGTGATGAAAAACAAATCTAATAAAGATCTTGGTGGCCGCTTTTGGAGTTACTCAAGAGTAGTAAGATTCTATTTACAGTTTAACCCAATGTGCACATCACGTGGCTTCACCTACCACTCTATTTTCTTGCATGACACGACCTAGATGTTGGATGTCCCACGTGTTGGCAAAAGGAGGAAGAACTCGACCAAATCTTCGGTTGTGCTCTCGGATTAGACTAGTTGTGCTAACTTAAAATTTTATTGTGTAGAATGGATGCAAGTTTTGGTATTGGGAAGAAGAGTACAACGATATATTGATAGAGCGCAATTTAGTAGATGTTCTAGCACTTTTAGCTAGCATAGAGGCTAGAGATGAGACTAGTGCACTTGTTGATAGAATAGAGGCTAGACACGTCTACTTCTTTACACTCGAAGAAGAAAGAAGCATGCAAGATCGAGCCTCCGCAGATCAACAATGAATGCATCGAGAAGGCACTAATCCAACTTACAGGAGTAGTTATGGAAGTTGGATATCTTCTAAAATGTATTCTTGTGGTTCTTGTTTTCTTTGGTCTTGCTTTTCTAGTCAAAATTTTGGTGATGTATTTCCATGTACCAAAAAATCAATGATGAAAAAAAGATATGTGTTTGCAAAGAAAGATGTACGCGGCCGGGATGCGGTCGCGCGTTCGGCGCACGACCGCCGCATCCGAGAAATGGCCCGGACATGACCCCATTACCCTACCCAAACGGACAGAATCCGAGCAAAACGGAGGTCCGTTTGGGGTCGTGCATTGGAGTTGGCCTTACAAGTGGGACCGCAGTTGAGGAAACCGACTATCGGCAAACCCCCACCTCGCCCGCCGCGCGATGGCTGAGTTAGAGAAACGACGAGGTTGAAGAGATTGTTGTAGCACGGACTCCAAGAAATATGGTGTCAGATGGAAGTCGTGCTGGTGGCGTGTGTCGTACTCCTGGACATGAATGCTTGTTCTGGCCCATGCCACCCTACTACTCCTACTACTCCTATCGAGGATTCGAGGTGCTGGTTAGGTACAGCGAACACATTAACATATGGCCCACCTCACACTGTGGCCAAATTTCCTGGAGTCTGTGCTAGGTTAAAAAGTGTCCTTTGTGAGGATGGGTAGCTGGTCTCAAGTTTAAAACTTGTTGTATTACGTACGTAGATGTAGAGATAGTGCAGCATGTGAAGCTAGTACAAATAGTGTACTATTTTTGATTGGCCTCATCCGATAACCTGTTGCAATGCACGTACAATTATGTATTCGGAAAATATTTTTTTGCCTCGTCGCAGCACCCACTTAGAGAAGCGACTCGATAGCCATTCATAAATTTAGTATTTATCACAGGCATATCATTTTATTACATACAACAGGTCATCAACCCATAACGACAACGAGGATACATTATAAATACTAAAGTTTTCATCACACAACAAATAACAAGCAATGAAATAAACTTCAACTCAACCAATCCTCGGCGTTGGAAACGCTTGCTTTGAACCACAAGTGATTCTCTGGGAAGGGCCAGCTATTGTAAATCTCGAGGCCAACGCAGGACTGATCATCCAGGCTGAACCGGCCTACTATATCAGGACCAGGGTAGGTAACCACCGAAATGTCCGACGTATAGATACAGTTGCTTCTCATTAATGGTAGTAACATTGTGTCAACAGCAGTTGGATCGGCTTTCACCATCATTGGATAGTTTTGTCCAAGGAAGAGCGAGTTTTCTCCAAGACTATCAATACTGTACCAGGGAGAAGGTGTTGGCGCTAGCACAGTAGTATCCGTCCCGAATACCATGCAACGGGTGTTGGAATAGGTCCGGAGAGTGCAACCATGGGAGACAACACCTGCTTCCTTAGTAGTAACATCAGCAGTGGGCTGTATACAGACAAGAAGGGGTGATCCATTAGAAGTTGCCAGGCGCCACTGAGTATATGGGCCCTCCTCGTCCTCATGCTCGTGATCATCACCATCGTCATCTCCCCCTTGGTTATAAAAAATTTCAAGTATAGGTGGTGGAATGTTCACAGGACCTTGGAAACACAAGAAGAAGGTTAATTAGTAGAGAAGGCAAACTTGCTAAAACAGTGCCACGAGTGGTGGCAGCAAACACAAGACCCTCGTATTCAATTGCATCACAGTACACATCCGTGTATAGAAACTGATTTTTGAGCAATATCCATCCAGTCAAACCACGAAGGACGGCAACAAGCTTGTCGAAGATAGCAACAACTTGATAGTTCTTGTAATTCCAAGAGCGGCTGGGAACTTGACAAATTGCTATCTTCAGTAGACGACAGTCACCATGATCATATTTGAACATACGTAGATCATCTGTGTGCTCAACCTCAGGGCACTCGGAGATTTTTGGAAGTGGAATCCGCTAACGAGTGTACACATTCAGAAGTTCCCACTCGCAATTGTACCCAATATAAACAACCCAATCTCCATTTGCGCCAGCCCAGGACTTACCCTTAAGCGATGGCATCTTGACATCACACGTATCATTATCAAGCGGCATCAACTTGCACAAGGCGAGGTCTCCGTTGTCCGCTCGCCAGCGTGCAGGGTCATGGCGAAGAAGATAGGGGAGATCAAACCGCTCCTGGACCCTTGGGTTCCTTGTAATGATGTTATTAGTTGAGTCGAGAATGGGCTTGAACGAACCTGCCATGCTAGCTGAGGTGATGACGTCGCACCAATCAATGAGTTCCCCCACCACGTCATCTTTCATATCGGGGCAAGAATAACGGGGTCGTTTCTGTCTTGTTCCCTCCATGGAGAAGACGATTGAACAATGGCAAAAGGAAGGGTGAAGGCAAATGGAGGAGGGAGGAAGAGCGTGCGACAGCAGTTCCAAATCGAGAGGGAAAGGCGAAGAGTCGATGGACGGTTGCCAGTTTGCCACGGTACACGAAGAGGCGCCCCGGCCTACACGTCCTTTCGGAAATTGTACAAAAGGACCCGCCGTCGTCTCACTGACATGTTGGAACGGGACCACATGTCAACAAAACATGGTGTGTAATTTCTCGTGCAAAATGCGATCTGGCCGCGTTGGCCCGAGGTGCCGCATTAGTTATCGACATTTATTTTTTTAACATACGATCTGAGTGGATAGCTCCTGTGGTCATCACACGTGAGCGGATATATAGGTGGGCTAGGTGGGCAGGCGGTAAGTGCTAAAAGAGTTGATCTCGAAAAAAGAGTTGATCCAATGCTTGGTTTTGTTTGGATTTTCCAACTATGAACATTGGATAGAGTGAATCAATGGCTTACGTTCAAAGTTATTCTCATACTATAGAATGGTATACGAACGTGGAGAGATTTGGCTGATTTTATATCGCTGAATAATATAAAATATTATGAGTGCAGATGCTCCACCCCGAGGTTTGTTGCTCCTTCTCGGTCGTCGGGAATCTATGTTCTTACACTCTTTCGTTTAAGACATGAGCTTTGTTCATCCTTTTGCCGACACGCGGGACATCTATATGCCTCCATTTTACAAAATCATACTATATGCCTCCATGACACGCGGGAAATCTAGCATCAAGGTGGCGTGTCATGCAAGAAAATGGAGATATGCAGTGCGTAAGTGAGTCGTGCACTTCGATGGCACCTAGCACTACGCAATATTTTTTTCTCCTCGATGGCACGTGAATAGTGCACGTACTCAATGACAGAGCACGGGATGGTAGCCATGGACATGGTCGGCCCTTTTTGAAGAGAGTACTAATAAATAACTTTCATGTGTCCCGTCAACTCGCAGAACGACGAGACGCTTGCTTACTACGCCTTCTCCCTCGCCAACACGTGCGCGGTGGCTCGCAACACGAGGAGAAACTTTTGCTTACAAGCGGTGGACGTGCAGCAGTTCATTTGGTGTCAGATTGCCAGAAGTACTACTGTAGTACCATCATTATTGTTCGACTTCCGGAAGAGGAGAAGAGCCAAGCGCAAGGTCACCTACTAACCTAGTACAGTACTACTATAGCCAAAGCTGGTCCACCTTTTTAGAGCATGGTTAATAAATATAGGCGGCTCTTGCAGCGGCACATCATTTAGAGCAAGTACTCTCTTTGTAGGAACAAAGGAAGTGAAACAAAAGTTGGAGTGGATGCTAGATTGCCAATTAAAACATGATTACATAGGGAAAAAATCCTATAGCATTCTATCCTATGAATCAAATGACCAATGTAGGAAAATTATGAGGGGGGTCTCTCCAATAGTGTTCCTGGGCTCGCACCTAGCATCACGGTGGTCGAACTTGGAGTCATTCATCTGGTACACATGGCATCTTAGATCTGGACACAAGGTGACGCGACCTCTCACTTCCTCCGCCATTTGAAGCGGTGCGCCGGTGGAGGGCTAGCATACTCCAATATTAGGTTGGTTCTATGTGATGTGGCAACTTCATATACTAACCGGATGCTGGCTATACTACTACGGTAATCACACTCCAAGAAGTGACTCGAAAACCATTCATAAATTGAGTGTATGACATGCATTTGCAACTGAAATGTACCATTCATTAAATACAACAAGTCATCAACACACAACGACAACGAGGATACATGTTGGATTATAGATTATTTCCAACAAAACATTCTAGCAAATACTAAAGTTTTCATCACACAACAAATAACAAGCAATGAAATGAACTTCAACTCAACCAATCCTCGGCGTTGGAAGCGCTTGCTTTGAACCACAAGCGATTCTCTCGGAAGAGCCAGCTACTGTCAATCTCGAGACCAACGCAAGACTGATCATCCAGGCTAAAGCGGCCTACTATATCAGGACCAGGGTAGGGAACCAATGCAATGTCCGACGTATAGATACAGTTGCTTCTCATAAATGGTAGTAACATTGTGTCAACAGCAGTTGGATCGCCTTTCACCATCATTGGATAGTTTTGTCCAAGGAAGAGCGAGTTTGCTCCAAGACTATCAATACTGTACCAGGGAGAAGGTGTTGGCGCTAGCACACTAGTATCCATCCCGAATACCATGCAACGGGTGTTGGAATAGGTCCGGAGAGTGCGACCATGGGAGACAACACCTGCTCCCTCAGTAGTAACACCAGCAGTAGGCTGTATACAGACAAGAAGGGGTGATCCATCGGAAGTTGCCAGGCGCCACTGAGTACATGGGCCCTCCTCGTCCTCATGCTCGTGATCATCACCATCTTCATCTCCCCCTTGGTTATAAAAATTTTCAAGTATAGGCGGTGGAATGTTCACATGACCTTGGAAACACAAGAAGAAGGTTAATGAGTAGAGAAGGGAAACTTGCTAACTCGCATGCATGTGGATGAAACAATTATAATTACGGTGGAAGACAAACGTACCGAAACTACGAGGATCCCATGCAAAAACAGTGCCACGAGTGGTGGCAGCAAACACAAGACCCTCGTATTCAATTGCATCACAGTACACATCCGTGTATAGAAACTGATTTTTGAGCAATATCCATCCAGTCGAACCACGAAGGACGGCAACAAGCTTGTCGAAGATAGCAACAACTTGATAGTTCTTGTAATTCCAAGAGCGGTTGGGAACTCAAGAAATTGCTATCTTCCATAGACGACAGTCACCATGATCATATTTGAACGTACATAGATCATCTGTGTGCTCAACCTCGGGGCACTCGGAGATTTTTGGAAGTGGAATCCGCTGACGAGTGTACACATTCACAAGTTCCCACTCGCAATTGTACCCAATATAAACAACCCAATCTCCATTTGCGCCTGCCCAAGCCTTGCCCTCAAGCGATGGCATCTTAACATCATACGTATCATTATCAAGCGGCATCAACTTGCACAAGGCGAGGCTTCCCTCGTCCCTGCGCCAGTCAGCAGGGTCACGGTGAAGAAGATAGGGGAGATCAAACCGCTCCTGGACCCTTGGGTTCCTTGTAATGATGTTATTAGTTGAGTCGAGAATGTTCTTGAACGAACCTGCCATGCTAGCCGAGGTGATGACGTCGCACCGATCAATGAGTTCCCCCACCACGTCATCTTTCAGATCGGGGCAAGAATAACGGGGTCGTTTCCGGCTTGTTCCCTCCATGGAGAATACGATCGAACAATGGCAGAAGGAAGGGTGAAGGCAAATGGAGGAGGGAGGAAGAGCATGCGACAGCAGTTCCAAATTGAGAGGGAAAGGCGAAGAGTCGGTGGACGGTTGCCAGTTTGCCACGGTACACGAAGAGGCGCCCCGGCCTACAGGTCCTTTCGGAAATTGTACAAAAGGACTCGCCGTCGTCTCACTGACATGTTGGAACGGGACCACATGTCAACGAAACATGGTGTGTAATTTCTCGTGCAAAATGCGATCTGACCGCGTTGGCCCGAGGTGCCGCATTAGTTATCGACTTTATTTTTTTAATGGCGTGCCGTTCAGTTTTGAAGCACGACTAACTGGTACTGTTTGCAGAGAAAATATAAACTACTCTACCACTACTCCACCTCTAGTACTAGTAGTACAAAAAATATATATAGGCTGGAGCTTCAGAGCTTTCTTGCTAAGGGCTGCCCACTTGCTTCTCACACTATCACCCTCTCTCCAGATCTAAAAAAGACGGCCTCTCTCTCCCTCCTCACCGGTGGTCATAGATCCGCCGGGGAAGAAAAGGACGTGCGGCGTTGACGCACTCATCGGCGGCGAGCGAGGTCACGCACTGACGACAAGGCCGTCCTCTCAGACCTAGCGCCCGTGCGGGATGGCCTCCGCCCCCAAGCTCGCTGTCGTAGTGCATGCGGAGGACGACGACCACGAGCAAAGCCACTTCCCGCCGACCCTCAGGTATGCTACCTCTTTTCGAACCATACCCTTGTTATATTGCCCCATCTGCCACGAGCGTAGAATTTTGTTTGGGCAAAAACAAATTAATTTGGCAGCACTTAGATCTTGCCCAGGCTCTAAACTTGAGCTGGCTCCGCCATTGTCGCTGCATGTGGATCTTTTTCCACTCCACCATCTTCCCAATTTCCTGTCCTCTGCTCTGCTGGTCATGCAGACGAAAACCTTAATTTGCACTATTAAAGGAAACCCTACTTCATGCAGACTAATCCATGTCTGGGTTGAATAAGGAAAGGAAGGGAGACTGTACTGTCCAAGAGAGTAGGCATCGAACCCGCATCTAGGTTAAAAAGGGGGAAATCAGTAGCTAAGGAACGAGTCTCGTGTCTCTCGGTTGAAGAAGGGTAGAAAGGCATGACAACGCAATAGAGAATGACCAGGTCGATCGGTTTGTTGTCCTCACATTGGAAAAAGGTGGCTAAAGAGAACAAAAATGGGACGTAATCCACATATGCTGCCTGGATATTTGTTGCTCTGGGCAACCATACCTCCCTCACCACTCTATGCATCCGTGGAGGTACATCATACTGGTGCGCCCACTGTCCGAATGGGTCTCCCATGCTCTTATTGCCACTTTTTTGCTGTTAGTATAACGCCAGCAGTAAAGTCAACCAATGCTACTGCTAAAGTGATGCCACATTTAACTAATGCCGCATTTAGTCTAATGCCACCGATAAATTTAAGCAATGCCATTTAATGTCTCTGGATTATTTCAGGGTTAGCTGTTGATTGTGGACGTATTAAAGATTTTTCAGCTAAGGCATTCTAATGTTGTTGCATAGCCAGTATACCAACGATGAAACTTGTTACTACCTTCAGATTTTTGCACTGTTAATGCTTATAGATTACATACCTCACTTTCATGAGATAAGTCAATTTTTTTGTACAGTGTCACCAAAATGCCAAGGCGCTAATGTCATTTTATTTTGGTTAAACTGCACACAAAAAATATGAAGACAAGAGGAAAGGTCAAGAGTGGGCACCTCCTCCTTTGGCTATTGTATTGATTCGTTCGATCAAGTTTTTATGTTTGATCGATTATCAAGATTGGGATAGCAATTTTTCATGTCCATTCGAGTTCGAAATGATATTTACCTTGAAGGTACATGGTTTGCAATTTTTTAATACTGTCATTAGTTAATAATGCTAGTTACCTTCAGACTTTTGTATTTGGTTTAATGCTCTTCCACAGCTAGTATACCAATGTTGAAACTTGTTACCTTTACATTTGTATTGTTAATTCTTATAGAAATCTTCCAGTGCTAGAGCTTATGGAAATCTGTTCAGTAAAACCATTGTACTGTACCCTGTAATAAAATAACTACTCTACTATTGCACTAGCCACTGGATTAGTGTATATTTGTACTATTCAAATGGTGTTGCATTAGCGTATGGACATATATGAAGTGTGGCAAGCTTTCCCAGATATGTGCTCAAGAAAACTACTACCTGTTTTTCTAAATACTGAATGTTTGGGTACTTTAAATTGAACTGCGAAAACGTCTTATATTAAGGAACAGAGGGTGTAGAGTTCACTCAAATTATCCCGGTAAAGCTAGTCACACCTTTGTTAAAATAATGTTCATTATGTTATCGGAGGAGGTCTGTATGTTTGTCTCTAATGCCTGCCGACTACATACCTGACATCATGATGTAATGTTAAGTCATTTCCTTTTGTACAGTGTCACTGAATTGTCAAGGCGGTGATGGCATTTTATTTTAGTTGAACTGCACAAAATATGCTTAAAAGAAGAGGAAAGGTCAGGAATCGATCATTCTTTCAGAAAGAACTATATATGCCTTTCTGACATCAGCCGTTGTTGCCTTATTTATTCCTTCAAACAGGTGGTTAGAAACAGTCTTGCTACCTTTTCCCATTAAGAAATTGGAATGCTTATATTTGTGAGTCTATGCTTCAACTAGTGCCACTTTTATAGTAATCACACTTTCAATATCTATGCAAACAGGGATGCTCGATTTTAGTGGAACTACACAAAAAGTCCAACTGGTTCAACATTAGGAGCATGTTTTCTTCCAAACCTTTATATCCAATTGGTGGCACTATGAGCTGTTCATTATGAAGGTACATGGTTTGCTACTATCTTGCTACTCTTTTTGTACTGTCATTAGATAGTAATACTAGTGGTTTGCATGTGAATTTATTGGCAGGGTGGACCTACATTGGAGGTGCAGGACAGGATTCAATGATTGGATGCTCAATTTCGGTTGTATCGATTTCACCTCTTCCATCACTGCGAACATGGATATCCTTGGTCTGATGAAGAATAGGCGCTATATTTCTGCTCTGAACCAGCAAATCAATTTGGTATGAAATTGTCCAGGGCAAAACATGACTGTATCAAATTGTCCAGTGCAAAACATGACAGATGCTAAGCGGAAGAGACATGTTTAAACCGAAAATACAAGGTGGGGTATATGTTTACTAGCTGCTTGATATTTGTGCAGACAAAGATGTCTGCCCGTTGCTATTTGGCAAACACACAAAGTGACCGCAATTTTGGTTGAACTGCACAAGAGAATAGTATAGTCACTGCATGCAGTGCCGTTTGAAAATAGACACAGAAAGATTGGATAGTCACTTCATGGACTGTAGAAAAGTAGTACTGTACTATTTATTGGCCAACACTAGGTGCTTCATTGCTTTGGTGTTATTATACAATGGGCATCATTTTGCCTAAGTTAAAGTTTGCATTCCGAAAATAGTCTCGCCGTGTGATCGAGAGAATACCAAATCATATTGCAGCGGATGTTCCTACATCATGTGTGCTTCATTCTCATGGTTCCAGTTGTTGGTGAAACCACTTACGTTTGCAAGAGAAATTGTAGACTTCACAAACAAATTTGTCTTTCAGTCTGTACTGAATGTTGGCCAAGAGAAGCATCCATGTTAGTAGGAAGAACAGATGTTTTTTATAGATCTTTGCTTTTGGAGCTACATATTTATATATGATCTGTGAATCATTGAGATGCAGTAACATGTTGATCTTATGTATGGGAATCGTACTAGTTGGTTTTGAATTTGGGCTACTAATGTGAACATATTACAATGCCAGGCCTGTGAGTCTCGTGTGAACATTTTGAACGGATCGGCTCTTACTGCTGTGCAGAGCATGATCCTTATTTCTGTTTTCTCAGTGTTTACAAGTTACTAACAGTTCCTTATTTCTGTTCGCTCAGTATTTACAAGTTACTGATCGATCACTAGCTAGCCTACTAATGCGCTCCTGGCAGTTTTAGTTCCGACACAAGATCCGAAGAGGTAGTTTTTTGAATAAAAATGCCTACCTCTGAAGAAACTGAGAAGCTGCTCTGAAGAAAATGCCATGCGAATCTGAAGAAACTGCCAGCAAAAACGTTCGCAAATGCCTTATCTCCCAGCGAACGTTCATCAGCTAATGCGATCGTACACGTACACCATCCGACCTACTCGATCCTACACGTACACTATCCGACCTACTCGATCCTACACGGATACATAGCAGATCACGCACGTACTACCTCCTTTCCGGTTTGCAGGGCTCAATTCAAAAAACGACCTACTCGATCGTACATGAATAAATAGCGGATCACGCACGTACTACCTCCTTTCCGGTTTGCAGGACTTAATTCAAAAATCTAACCAACCAAGGTAGATGATGAGTGCTGGAATCATTTTTGACAAGGAGGGAGTACCTCGTCTGGATAATTCAAGTGCACTCGTTTGACCGTCATGCCGGCGTGCGACCCAGCACGGACGGGACGCACCACTGAAGGGATGGGACGACACGGTCATAATTTCAGTTTTTCTAGTTTTCCACGGCAAGCTGGCGCGCTAAGCCATGCCTGCTTATGCATTGAATTCTGATGACCGCGATGACCGTCGCGTTTCCCGCGACACACTAGTTCGCCTACCTTCCGCCTATAATTACTGTTTCCCAGGCTTCTCCGGTGGCACCATCACCCAACTGGCCCTATCCTCATAAGCCCCCACCGGCCCGACGTCGCTCACCACTTATCCTCGCTCTCACCACGTACGCCATGCCCCCGCCCGTCCGCGATAGGCGACACCGGAGGCGGTCACCGCCGGAACTAGTGTTCGGTTTTTCACCGGAAGGCAGACGGAGGGAGGAGGCATTCTATCGGTCTTTAGATGGCAATGCGGAGATCGAGGAGTTGTTGGAGCGCGACCGCCTGGCGGAGGAGCAGGAGTTGTTGGAGCGCGACCGCTTGGTGGAGGAGCAGCGTATCACCGATTTGCGCCGCCAGCGGGACATGGAGCAGCAGCGCACCGATGCTCTGAGTCGCGAGCAGAGCGCCCGCAACTGGGCCGACTACATGGAGGCCGGCGCCCGGCAAATAGCCCTTGAGGCTGTCAGGCACGCACGCGTTCGCGATGCCGATTTTTACTACCAGCTCGTCAAGTGGGTTTCCTGCTTAGAAGCCGAAGCTTCGGTGGACCACGCCGGCATGGAAAGGGCCAATGCGCGCGAGCAACGCGCCCTATCGCACCTCTGGCAAGTCCGAGGCGAGGCGGAGGACGCCGGTGCTGGCGTTTAGCATGTACCGCAGATGGCGGCCGGCATCGTCTAGTTAGTACTTGTATGCTACTAGAGTGTTAGTGGGAGTAGATAGTTAACTTGGCTATGATGGTTGTCAACGTGGAAGTTCAGTACTCTATATGTGGATCAGACCTGTTACTTTGCTCTAAATGTTGAACTTCCCGTTTGAACGTATGGAATGGGCTGTTATTTTTTTAAATGGGTTGTATTTGTCCTCCACGGGTTTAGAGGCTGACTTGTGGGCCTACCAAGTTGACGCGTACACAATCAGGAGATGATTGTACATGGAGAGGATGACAGCAGGGACCCGCCAAGGTCATGGCAGTACGCAAGCAAGTGCCTCCTTATTTCAAGCCAATAAAAAAATGGCTCCTCCTAATGGATTTCTGACATCTGGGTCCCATGCCATTGTCAACGTAGTCAATAAACGAGAGAATTGCACAACGAGCGGCTGACACCAGGGACCCAGCAGCTCGCCCAGTTATTTTTGAGGGGTTCATTTGATAAATGCCACTCCAAATCTGGTGTTTCCGAGAAATGCCACTGCAATTTCCAAAATTTGAAAAATGCCATTTCATGTCATTTCCAGTGGCATTTTTCGAAGTCTGGAGTGGCGTTTTTCAAAGTTTGCAAATTGCAGTGGCGTTTTCCAAAGTTTGCAAAAATTGCAGTGGCATTTTTCAAAGTTTCGAAATTGCAGTAGCATTTTTATGAATTGCCATAATTGGAGTGGCATATATCTAATTTGTTTTTGAGACGGAAGCAGGGTGTCAACTGGGCTATGCGGGGCACTCTGGCCTGTCTAGACAGCCTTCTCTTTTATGTTTACCACAGACCAGCCCAGTAGTTTTTTTTTCTTTCTGAAAATGGCTAGCCCAGTTTTTTTTGTGATTTGCCAAGTAAGTCGCTTTGTCAGGCCTGTTGGGCTGCAAATCTTTCAAGACGAGGAGAGCTTCATTCGGCTGGACGAGAAAATGGCCTATCAGTAATGAGAAATGGGCTGTACATTTTTAAAACACATCAAACCGGCAATTAGTTTCAAATTTATTTTTTTCATTTCGAGATTTTAAATTGCATTAAGTTTTATGCGTGGACAATTTGTTGGATTTTATATTGATATACATTTATTTTTAAAATCATTTTGAATGTGACTCGAAATTTCAGGATTAAAAACAGTTCGGACCGCACCGAAATATGCAAAATTTCGTATAATTTTTTAACTCTGGCCACAATATGGGCTGTAATGCTAACAAAAAGAATATGGGCTCCAAAAAAACCTTAAGAATTAGCAAATGGGCTGTAAATTATTAGAAATAGTGGCAGATGGGCTGTATGCTGTTTTCCACAGATTTGAGGCTTTCCTAAAAAAAAGGTTGACGCACAAGCAGTGACTGTTGGATGTCCATCCAACGGCCGTCGGGCTTCTTCAATCTCTGCTCTTCCTACTCCAGCCGCTCAAACAAGCGCCGGCGGGACTACCTGCTCCCTCCTCCCCGCGGACGGCTGTGCTGCCGCGCAGGCCTCACCGCCCCACTGTACTCCCATCGCTGGCCTAGCCATCCCTCTACTCACCCACACCTGTTGTTATTCTCCGGCGACAGCAGACGAACCAGTAAACCCTCATACAGTCGTACTCCCCTACGTGTGGGAAACAACTGCCGAGTCTTCCCTGCCTCCGTGTTGTTCCCTTCCTAGGCCTCGCCGTCGTCCACCGCCCTGGTGCTCTCGGCGCGGCCTGGTCAACATGGTCAACGACCGACATGCATCTGAAGTGGACTGTACGTGGAGAGGCTGACAGCTGGGTCCATGGCCGCACGCAAGGAAATGCCTCCTTATTACATGCAAAATAATGATTCCTCCACCTGACATCTGGGACCCACCGAAAGGGCCTCTATATTTCGCGAAAAAATGTTACCGCCGCTGACAGCTCAGACCCACCAGCTATATCTTCGCACGCAAGGAAGTGCGTCCTTATTACGCACAAAAAAATGAATACTCCCCCTGCTAGCTGGGACCCAATATAGTGGCAGGCTGACTTGTGGGCCTACTAAGTTGACGGGGACGGAAGGCTTTGTCAACTTAGTCAATATGCACGATTCTAGCTCCAGTGACCGTACGATGTCCATCCAACGGTCGTAGTGCTTCTTCAATCTCGGGTCTTGTTGCTCCATCCGCCCAAAGCAGCGTCGTTCGTGCCGCATGCTCCTGCCTCCCGTGGCCGGCTGTGCTGCCGCGGAGGCCTCACCGCCCCCTACTATAACCACCGCTGGCCAGGCCCGACGGCGACGACAGCCTCACACCGCAGCCGAACCAGTGAACCCTCGTACTCCTCTCCATGCGGGCTTCCACTGCCGCGTCTTCCCCGGCTCCGCGTCGTCCCCTTTCTAGGCCTCGCCGTCGTCCACCGCCCTCGTGCTCTCGGCATGGCGTGGTCAACATGGTCAAGGAACGGCTTCCATCGGACGTGGACTGTACGTGGAGAGGCTGACAGCTGGGTCCACGGCCGCAGCAAGGAAGTGCCTCCTTATTACGCGCAAAATAATTATTCCTCCACCTGACAGCGAGGACCCACCAGACGGGCCACCGTATTTCGCAAAAAAACATTTCCCCCTGACTGCTGGGACCCACCAGCTACATCTTCGCACACAAGGAAGTGTCTGACAATCGGGACCCACCTGGTCGAAGCGTACGTAGCATTCTCATTCTGGTCGCGAATGTGTACGTACATACTGGTCGATGTAGAGGTGCGCACGTGTTGTAGTACAGGCGCGCACATAGCATGTACACGTACGTACAGCGTCCAGGGTGCAAGAAAGTAAATACGGCCACATACGTACATACGGGCGGGGTCTCGAACGCCTACTCGCGCGTACGTACGGCCAGGGCTCGTGTACATGGCTGGGTCAGAACGGAGAAACAGCGTCGTCGTCGTGTTCATGGGGAGCCAACGGAATGCGTCGTGTTCATTGGGAGGAAACGGAACGCGTGGGAGCCAACCGGCTTGGACGGAACAGCCGATGGAAACGAGGCCTGGCGTACCGCAGAACGGAGGAAACGGCCTTGTGTTCAACCGGCCACGTTTGAAACGGGATACTGTTCATCGGGAGGGGTCTGGCGTACCACAAAATGGAGGAAACGAACCTCCTACGGTCGAAACGGGGGTCCTGTTGATCGGGAGGGGTGTGGCGTACCGCAAAACGGAGGAAACGGACTTGTGTTGGAGCGCTACGGTCGAAACGGGGATCCTGTTCATCGGGAGGGGTGTGGCATACCGCAAAACGGGACTCCACGGGATACTGTTCATCTCCACCGTCGACCCCCTCCAGCCTCCACAGGCTACTGTTCATCCACCGTCGACCTCCTCCAGCCTCCACCTGCGACTGTTCATCTACGGGCTCCTGTTCATCCAGCCTCCACCACGCGCTACTCCATCGGCTACTGTTCAACCAGCCCTCTCCACGGGCTCCTGTTCAACCACCCCTCCACGGGCTACTGTTCATCCTGCCCTCCACCGTCTACTGTTCATCCTGCCCTCCACAGGGTGGTCCTGTTCATCCTGCCCTCCACGGGGTCCTGTTCATCCTGCCCCAACCGGCTCGAACGATCGGGGTCCTGTTCATCCACCCCCACCGGGAACTGTTCATCCAAACCCCCCCAGCAACGCTCACTGTTCATCTAGAGGCAGCATTGATCGGCTTCAGTTAGCAGCAGTAGCGAAGGAATCGCTCGATCGGGTTCAGTTAACAGCCATCGATTGATCGCTCGGGTTCAGTAACGCGTAGCCTGAAGTGCAATCGCTCGGGTTCAGTTAGAGCCCAACGCCTCGCACACACGCTCGTACGTACGAGAAATAACCGGGGACTCCCCGATATTTTCCGCGCCCTCGCTTCTACCACGGTTTTTTCCATCATGGACGGCCCAAAGAATGTCATGCAGCTGCGTCTTCGGCCCGCCCAGGACGAAAAGCCCATTTTCTGTCATGATTTTTTGTCATAGAAGTAGGACCCCACCACATCTATGATGATGCCGGGTTTTGTCACAATTATCATCATAGAAGTGTCATAAGTATGACAGAAAAGATTTTCGTTCGACCCAAAATGTCACGGATGTGTCTTTTTTTGTAGTGTCATAAAGTGCCTTCAGTGCCACGCGAGACCTCTCCTCGAGGAGCGTGCAGGCCGCGCGGTCCTCGGCCAGAACCTTCGCCTTGACGTCAAGTTCGGCTTTCTCCGCCTTCACCTTCCGCTCCAGCTCCTCCAGCCGGCCGCGCTCAGCGGCCTGCGCCTTCGCCAAATGCTCCAGCTCGGCGTCGCGACCCTTGATGGCGTCTTCCCGGGCCTTCATCTTCTCCTCCTCCGCCTTGCGGCTACAGGCTTCTTCTGCACGCTCGTTGCGCAAGGTCTTCAGCTTGGCCTCCAGCGCCCGGCAGCGATCCTGGGCGGCCTCGACATCCTTCAGCGCCGCCTCACGAGCAGCCGTTGCTTGGGCGGCGTCCTGCTTCTCCTTCTCGGAGGTCGCCGTGGCCTGGCTCAGCGCCGCCCGAACAGACACGTCAGAATGGAGCCAGCCAGAGACTAGCTCCAGGCGCCCAGCCACCAGGTGGGGGTTGGCGCCCTGAAGATCTTCTCACAGTCGGGTCATCTCAGAAAGAGCGCGCTCCAAGATGTCAGGGGAGGCGGAAGGACCTGGAATCAGCAGTGCAGTGGGAGGAGGAGGAGGAGAAGGTATTGTCACCATAGCCCGGGAGACTGGGAGCTCCTGAGCCTTGGAGACCTCAGCAGCCGAGCAGGACACCGGTGCCTCCGGAGCCAGCGGGGCCACGGGGGCTGACTCCTCTCGAGGATTCTGCCCCAGGCCTCGTGAGGACGACCGAGCCGGAGAGACATGAGCGCCAACGCTGCCCTTCTCCACGGAGGGAGACGCAGCCGGAGCAGGCAGGTTGGTCCCGAGCAGCACCACCGCCTCCTCCTTCCTCTTCTTCGCCGCAGGCGTCGGCCTGATCGCAAAGTGGAGAAGCATCAAGGTCAAGCAGCAGAAGCAAGAGCGAAACAAGGCAAGAGCACTCACTGGTCCACTGCGGTGTAGTCCACCCTCCTCTTCCAAAGCTTGAAGCCCAAAGCCTCCCAGCCTGGGGCGCGGGCGCACGGGCTCCAGGGGTAGAGGAAGGAGCAGCAGATGGACCAGAAGCAGCCCCAGGCGGAGTCAGAACAGGGGCGTCGTCTCGAGAGACCAATGCCGACCTGCCCCTCGTCAGGATCACGGGCAGCTCCCCCCTCTGGAGAACACCGGCCTCATCGCCGTCTTCGGGCATGGTGCGAAGGAGGTCAGCCTTGCGAAAGGGGGAGATCTCCTCCATCCCCTCGAGGGTCGCCTCCGAGTCGCACTCCTCGTCTTCCTCCTCTTCATCCTCCTTGCGAGAGTCATCAGAAGACACTTCTACCGGCGCCGTCGCAGCCGGGACCGCAGGAGGCGCTGGTGGCACCAGCCCGCCCCTATCAAAGGTTGGCCTGGCAGCCACGACCTGCACCCCGTCCTTGCGGCGGAACAAGGGAACGAAGGCACTCGGCGGGTATTCCTGGTCGTCCCCGACCAGGAGGCGGAGAGCCACAGCCAGCTCTTCGTCAGGCAAGGCTTCCGGACTCAAGCGAAGCTTGTCTTCTTCGCCCCCAAGCCTCCATAAGGGGCGCGTACGCACCTGAAGCGGGGCCACGCGCAGCATCAGGAATTCCCTCAGGAGCATGGCCCCTGTCACCTTCGCCGCCTTCGCGTTGCCCGGCTTCAGGTCGGCATTCATCTTCTCCAGCACCGACGTCGCCCGGTCATCAGTGAGCTTCGCACGAGACCACCCCGCGTCAGACTGGGGCATCTCCGTCGACAGCACCAAGCGTGGGTGGACGCACTTGGCGTCCATCATGACCCACTTGCTCCTGAAGTTGTCGGCCTTCTTCCCAACCTTCGAGATTGAGTTGGCCTTGCCGGAGGTACCCGGAGGTACGACCATCGTTGATGCGAAGGAAGAAGAAGTGGCGCAGCAGAGCCACGGATGGCATCACACCGACATACGCCTCGCAGTAGAGGGCGAAGATCAACAGAAGGAGAACTGAGTTGGGATGAAGATGCAGCGCCTGCAGCCCGTAATGGCCAAGGACCTCATAGAAGAAATCGGAGAAGGGGGGAACCAGCCCCGCGACGACGTGCTCATGAAGAAGGGGAAGAAGGTGATTCCCGCAGGCTCCGGCATGGCAGAGCCATCCCGGAGCTCGGTCTTCCCCCTCTTGTTGCTCTCTCCCGCCGTCAGTAGGTGCGTGGCGGCGAGGTTCTTCTCTGAGACATTGGGCGCATCTAGAGCCGGCTCGTACCAGGCGGGCGGCAAAGAAACCTTGACCTTCCGGGGCGCCATTGGTCGCTGATTCGGAAGGGGATGGGAGCAGATCTGGAGATTTCGGAAGCGAGGGGCGAGAAAGGGGATCTGGAGCAAGGCGGAAGAAAGCAATGAAGGCGAGCGTTGCCCGCACTAGCCTTTTGTCAGACGGGCAGTTGCCGAGGCAGCATGGGGAAGCGGAGACGCCCACGTTCAATCAATCGCCACGCGTCGACCAAGGTCGCAGGCTGTTGGGGCCTGCGGTGCTCCGCACTTGCCCTTTAGCTTCGCCTCAAAGCCAAGTCCGAGCGCGCCTTGGGCCCGGGGGCTACTGTCGGCGTTCTGGGAATGGGTGTCACCAGACTTGCCTGCCTGCGGCCCATGGCGTGGCTCAACTCGCGGCCCAGTACGGCCCGTCTTCACCAACAAACGCCCAAGACCCTCGCGAGGCGGACGACACAAGGCCTCCTCGGGAGTGGCCTCACCAGGCTGGCTTGTGAGGGGCAGAGAGATCAAGGCAAGGCGAGCCTCGCGAGGTTCCAATGACGTAAGCCATGACGACCAAGGCCAGCGGGCACCAGGCGGGCGCCAATGCGCGCAGTGTCCTCATTTCCTCTTTGGTGCTAAGGAGGTAAGCACGGGCGAGGAGTACTGAGGCATCAGGCAAAGGCTTCCATATCAGTGCAAATGAGACCAAGACCAGCAGGACGGGCAGGACGAAGGTCACCATGGAGCCCAAGACGGTGTCACCACCAGAGCCTTTGGCAGGCGAAGACCACCTTTAGTTAGGATAGCTTGTACTAGCTGTCCCCCTTCAAATTGGTCGTTGTTGGCTACCTTCCCACTCAATATTTGGAGAGAGGACCAGGGCCTCTATAAATAGGACTAGCCACCATATTAGGAGGGTGTAGGCATTATGGGAATGGGGGTCCCCAGAATTGCCTCCCTGCGGCCCACGGCGTGGCTCCACTCGCGGCCCAATACGGCCCGTCTTCACCAACAAACACTCAAGACCCTCGCGAGGGGCCAAGCCTCGCGAGGCGGACGACACAAGACCTCCTCGGGAGCGGCCTCACCAAGCTGGCTCGCGAGGGGCGGAGAGATCAAGGCAAGGCGAACCTCGCGATGTTCCAATGACGTAAGCCATGACGACCAAGGCCAGGCGGGCGCCAGCGCGCACACTGTCCTCGTTTCCCCTTTGGTGCTACGGAGGCAAGCGCAGGCGAGGAGTACCGAGGCATCAGGCAAAGGTTTCCATATCGGTGCAACAAGATCAAGGCCAGCAGGACGGCAGGACGGAGGTCACATTGGAGCCCAAGACGGCGTCACCACCAGAGCCTTTGGCAGGCGAAGACCACCTTTAGTCAGGATAGCTTGTACTAGATGTCCCCCTTCAAATTGGCCGTTGTTGGCTCCCTTCCCTCTCAATATTTGGGGAGAGGACCAGGGCCTCTATAAATAGGACTAGCCACCACAGCAAGGAGGGAGATTCAGATCATCCTCACACCCACCAAGCACAAGAACACCTCGCCTCAGGAGGCTGTTCTTCCCCTTGTACTGTTCATCCTCGGCCCAAGAGGCAATCCACCACACCACACTGGAGTAGGGTATTACACCACATCGGTGGCCTGAACCAGTATAAATCTCGTGTCTCTTGTGTTGTGAGTTCGTCGAGCTAGGCTTTGAGATCACAGTGAGGCTGAGGGCGTGATTAGGTAGGGGGAAATCTTCGTGCGCACCCCAGTGTTCGAACATCAAGGGTTTTGCCGGAACCCGAAATCCGACATTTGGCGCGCCAGGTAGGGGTGCGCCGAAGCTTTCCTTCCATCGATCCGTGTCTTGTCGCTTCATTGCATCCATGGCAGACGCTCGCCGAGCTCGCGCTGAACACCGGGCCGCCATCGCCGCCCGCGTTGCTCAGACGGCTCCTGTCGGTGGGCCACCCCGTCGTTCTCCGTCGCTTGGCGCCAACGCCGTCACCGGCCCGGCGAGGAATGAGCAGCAAGCATCCTCGATGCACCCCTCGGTGCGGCGGGACGGCCGCACTGCCACTCCGTCGCTCACCCCGGCCGGCTCGTCGTCTCACGCTCGTCGCGCTCCCACGGACCCGCATGCCGCGTCACTCATGGAACGTGAACTCCTGCGCTACCGCCCCGTCGACGACCTCTACGGGGACTGGCTGGACCGCATCGCCGAGCTCGTCAGCGCCGCAGGGGGCTCCCCTGCGCCATCCCTCTTGTTGCCTTGCCCTCCGCCAGCTGCGGGCGACATGGCTCATGGAGCGCCACCACCACTACCTCCACACCAAGACGGCGTCCTGGCGCCAAGGCGTGCGGCCCCCAGGCGCGACCCACCGCGTCGGGAGCCCGCGCATGAAAAAGGAAGCTGCCAAGAAGTTCCTCGTCCGCAAGAAAATGCTCCCGCGCTCCCAGCACCACTACGGCAAGAACGTGTGCCGCCTGTGGTGGCGGTGCGCGGACATCAAAGGCAGGCTCCACATCAGCAAAGGGTCCTGGTGGCTACCGCAGGCTGCCGCGCCTTCACTCCTGAGCTGCGTAGCATCGCATGGCCGGGCAAGTTCAAGCCAGACCTGCCTCCACGCTACGACGGCACCCTCGGACCCGCGGAGTTCGTGCAGCTCTACGAGCTGAGCATCGAGGCGGCCAACGGCGACGAAAAGGTCATGGCGAACTAGTTCCCCATGGCTCTCAAGGACGGCGCACATTCGTGGCTCCTGAACCTGCCTCCAGGCTCCATCTCCTCCTGGAACGAGATGCGTGACCGCTTCGTCGCCAACTTCCAGGGCACTCGCGACCGCCCTCCGGCCACAGGTGACCTGCGCCGCGTCAAGCAGCAGCCAGGAGAGACCCTCCAGAAGTACATCCAGCGCTTCAACAACATTCGCCTCAAGATCCCCAAGGTGACGGACGAGGCCATCATCTCCGCGTTTTCCGATGGTGTCCGCGACGTCAAGATGAAGAAGGAGCTCGCCATCCACGAGGAGCTGTGCACATCCTTGGAGTTGTTCAACCTGGCGACCAAGTGCACAAGGGCTGAGGAAGGGCGCCTTTCCCTCCTCGACCTCCCAGCTGCCGACCTGGAGGAGAAGAAAGCCAAGGCCAAGGACGTGAAGCGCAAGGGAGTGGCCGTACTCACGGCGGAGCCAGACACGAAGCGTGGCCGGGACCAGCCCGAGTCAACCAAGAGCAGCCGGCCGTTCTGCGCCTTCCACAACATTCACAGCCACAACACCAACGACTGTCAAGAGCTCATGGCCATTCGAGATGGACGCCTTCGTCGACGCCCCAAGCGCAACGACCGGGGCTACAGCCGAGGAGGAGGACATGGCGGAGGACGCTGGGACGACCATGGCCCTCGCCAGGAGTGGCGTGACCGGCCTCGTGAGGACCACTGGCAAGACCAGCCTCGCGAGGGCATCTGGAGGGATCAGCCTCGCGAGGACCGCCCCCAGGGCAATGCTAGTCTTCCTCTGCTGCCGCCACGACCAAGAAGGAACGACGACCACCATCAGGACGAGGGGGCTGGGGGCTTTCAGGAGCCACGAGCTATCGCCTGCATCTTGGGCGAAGCTCAGGCCCCAACGTCTCAGCGAATCTTCAAGGAGTTTGCTCGCGAGGTGAACACAGTCCTCCCCAGGCTCGAGGCCACACGCCCGCTTAGGTGGTCCAAGTGCGCCAGCACCTTTAGTTCGGCAGATCAGCTCAAGTGCGCAGCCACCGCTGGTGCCCTCCCGATGCTTTGCTCACTCGTCATCAGCAACGTACAAGTCACCAAGACCCTCATCGACGGCGGCGCAGGGCTTAACGTCCTGTCCATCGAGATGTTCGACAGCCTTCAAGTGCTCTACGATCAGCTTCAGCCTACCAAGCCCTTCTTAGGAGTGACCGATGGTTCCACCAAACCGATAGGGCAGGTCCGCCTCCCTGTCACCTTCGGACAGCACGACAACTACCGCACCGAGCTCATCGACTTTGACGTCGCCCACATCCATCTGCCATACAACGCCATCCTCGGGTATCCGGCCCTGGCCAAGTTCATGGCAGTGACACACCACGGCTACAACGTCCATAAGATGCCAGGAAGCGGCGGGATCATCACAGTCCCCTGCAAAGAAAGAGATGCGGTGTGCTCCCTCGAGCGCGCCTTCCAAGCAGCATCAATTGAAGACCCCGACAGCAATGCAACACAGTACCCTCCTGAGGTCGTCCCCAAGAAGAAGAAGCAGCTACTCCGCACAAGGCCTCAGGAGAGCGGCGCCGCAAGTGGAGCCACGTCAGGATCAGCGCCCGCGCCTGGGGCGCCTCCCTCCCTCGCATAGGAAGGCGCGTCGGGCGCCCTCCTCGGGCAGGGTTCGGGGGCTCTCTTCTGGAGGGCCTCCGACTGTCGGGTGGTAGGTGCGACATATGCCAACGGGTGGCTTATCATTGTGGGAGCCAGTAAGACATCGTCGGTGCCTGGAAACGGGATAAGGCGAAGACATGCACGCCGGCGAATCTTACCCAGGTTTGGGGCTCTCCATGGAGATAACACCCCTAATCCTGCTCTGCGGGGTCTCCGCATGATCACTAGATCAATACAGGTAGCTACAAGAGGCTCCTTGAGCTGTTTGGATAGAGGAAGAAGAAGGGCAAGGCTAGCTCTCCTTTTCTCTCTATGTGGTGTCTAAAACTCTAAGAGATCAACCCTTTGCATGGGTGCCTTGGGGGTTTATATAGGCCTACCCCCCAGGGGTACAATGGTAATCCGGCTGGGTGCGGGTCCTAGCCGTCAGTGTTTGTATTCGCCGGCTTCTCCGCCGACCGCTGGGGCCCGCCGACTGGTGGGTCCCGCCGGCTACCGGCCTCTTGGCCGACAGGCCGGCCCCACCGCCTGGGGGTCTTGTCGGTGGCTGGTTACTGTAGCCTCGCCTCTGATGACGAGGGCTTTGTCGAGGTAAGCATGGCCACAGTGCCGCCGCCTTGCGGGCTCTCACTGTAGCCTTACCTCGTCTTGTCTCCTTAATGATGCACATACTTCGATGGTGGGGGGTAGCCGGCTATTGGGAGCCGGCTATGCCCCAGGCCGACTGGGGGAGGCCTGGCCGCCTTCGAGCATCTCTCTGGCTGAAGGGGCCCGCCGCCCGCGGGCCATACTAGTGCCTGTCATGGGTGGTGTCATGGTCAACATGGCAACAGTGCCGCGCCGGACGGGGGATGGCCGACCCGTACGGCGCTCTGTGGCCACGCGTGCTCCGGGATTCGTGGGTGGCAGGTTGTACTGTAGCCACGTCCCGTCTCATCACTGTTATGTGGGTGCAGCCCTTGAGGGTGCAGTCTTGGCCGGCTTCTGGGAGTCGGCCTTCTTCGTGGCCGGCTTCTGGGAGTCGGTCTTCTTCTTGGCCGGTTTCTGGGAGTCGGTCCTCTTGGGGCCGGCTTCCTGGAGTCGGCCATCTTGTGGTTCTCTTCGGGAAGGTTTTTAGGGCCGGTTCGCCGTCCAGGAGTCGGCTCGTGAGATAGCCGGCCAGGGGAAGGCGGCCCTGCGCTTTGGATGCTTGAAGGCTCGATCGGCCTGATAATTTTTGAAGAGCCAGGGGGAGTCGGTTAGGCTACCCGTGGCCATTTACTCTGACAGTAGTCCCCGAAGCTGGTTGGGCTTCGAGGCTGAGAGGAGGACGAGAAGCTCGGTCAGCTTCCTATCTTGAAGAGCCAGCAGCTAGGGGACGGCTTCGGTTGGGTGCACCGTCTTGGCGAGATTTTGAAGTCTGAAGGCGGGGGCCAGCTGGTGCGCACGCCGGGTTGCGGGCCGGCCGCTTGCCGCCCGCGCCACGTGGCATCCTCCGGCTAAAAAAAGCCTGCCAGCCCACGCGCGCGATGGGACGCCGCCGCAGGCCAGGGCCCACCACTCCCACGCCTAGGCCCAGGCGCGGATTTTCTGCGGCCCAAAGCGGGCCGCTCGCCTTCTGACGGCAGTTTCTGCACGTCGTTAGGGCACAATAATCGCGGGACGTGGGGGAGTGGGCGCAGTTAATCCCACGTTCCCCCCACGCCTCGCCTCCTCGGCTTCGCCGCACGAGGCTATAAGTAGGGGGAGGAGGGGGAGCGGCAGACGCTCGCACGCTCACCCTCGCTCCGTCATTCTCTTCTTCTTTCTTCTCCATCGCAGCAGCCCTTCGCTGTCGCGCCGTCCCTCTAGTCTTCGCACTACCCGGCAGCTTCGCCGCCGCGGGGCCGTGTTTTCGCCGTCGCCGCACCCTTTCTCGTCAGCTTCTTGCCGTCATGCAGTACAGCAGAGACTGGGACGGCTCCAACGTCCACGCGGACCACATCGACTTCCTCCGCAAGACGCGGCGGTTTCCCGGCGAGGACCAAGTGCGGGTCTGTCTTGCGCCGAAGAAGGAGATCACGCCGGAGCCGGAGGAAGGCGAGCGGGTAATCTTCCGCTCGCATTTCCTGCGCGGCCTTGGCCTGCCCGCTAGCGCCTTCTTCCGCTCCTTCCTTGAATTCTATCAGCTCCAGCCGCACCACCTCACACCCAACACGGTGGTGCTGCTGTCTGCCTTCGTCACGATGTGCGAGGACTTTCTTAGTGTTCTTCCCACCCTCGAGCTCTGGGGGGGATTCTTCCAATCCAAGCTTGGCACCCGCATGCAGGGCGTGCCGTCTCAGAGCGACGCCTTCATCACGATGCGGAGGTCGGCAGCCGACAACCCCTTCCCTGTCATCACGCTGATCCAGTCGGTGAAGCTCTGGCAGAAATCGTACTTCTACGTGAAGAACGTCGCCCCGCAAAGCGACTACATCAACTTGCTAGCTTACGTAGCCGGCCCGCCGGCTGGGAGGCGGCCCCAGTGGTCCTATCGGGCCAGGACGCTGACGCCGGCTGGAGCCGCCGCCGTCGCCCGGCTCCGGGTAATGATCCAGTCGGAGGGCCTGACTGGGTCCGACCTGCTGGCCGCCTTCGTGGTGCGCCGGGTGCTCCCACTTCAAGGCCGCCCTCATTTGATCTGTCAAATGAGCGGCCAACTCGATCCGAGTCGGATGTGCACCAAGGAGATGCCTCATGATGAGGTAGCTCACATGGTGAACTATCTCGCGAACTGCAAGCTCTCCGAGGAGTGGCAGTTTGGCAAGGAGCCGTACTCCCGTGCCAATCCTCCGCCTATGGTATGCTTTCTAAATCTTCTCTTCTTTAGTTTTGTCACCAAGTTTTTCTTGGCCGACTCTGACCAGTCGGCTCGTCTTGGCAGAACCCTCTCCTTCGACCAGCGGCCGGGTCAGCGGGGGCGGATCGCCAATTTCTCCCCGACCGGGCGGCACACGACTTGGAGGACCCCGCCTTGGGGCGGCTCCTATGGACGACAACACCGAGGCAGGAGGCAGCGAAGCAGGCGGCTCCGGGCTTGGAGCCAGCTTCGACGACTGGCCGGATGATGACGAGGCGGAAATCGTCCCGCGCCGCCAGCCGGCGTCTGATCAAGGCGCGGGCTCATCTGCCGCGCCGGCTGCCCGAGGCGGCGCGCAGAAGCGCCGGGCCACGTCAGGCTTGTTCGGCAGTCGGCCGAAGAAGCCCAAGGGCGGGACGGCGGCGACCAGGCAGGAAGAGGCGGCCGCGAAGGCGGCCCGCTTCCGCAAGGTGGTGAAGTAGCCGCAAAAAGTTTCAGCGTAAGTGTCGATTCTCTCGCGTATTCCTTCTTCTTTTCTTGTCAATTTCTGAATCCTTGTCTTGACTTATCAAATAGGGCTCCGCTCTCTCTTGAGCGGATCGCTGCCGCCTCCGTGGTTGGATCGGCGGGAGGATCCGGGAGCACCTGTCGCATGGACCCCCGTGCCAAGCTTCAAGCGGCGACGGAGAGGAACGTGCGGGAGGCGCGGGAGGAGCGGGAGGCGGAGGAGCTGAAGGCGGCCGCCGCCAAGGCGGCGCAGGAGGTGGCGGAGGAGTCGGCGAAAGCACAAGCCGACATAGCAGCCAAGGCTCAAGCGGAGGCTGCAGCCGCAGAGGCAGCGGCGGGGGCCTTGCTTGTCATCCCCCTGTGCGCCGTGGCGCCCGAGGTCCCGGAGCGCCCGCCGGAGGAAGCCGGTGGCGACCTGCCGGGGATGGAAAGGGAGGAGGACGACGTCATCGTCCAGGAGAGGGAGGCGGCACCGCCATCGCCGACTGGGGCGGCCCAAGGCAGCCGGCCTAACGCGCCGCACGCGCAACCGGCTGGAGGCGAGCCGGCTGCGAGGACGGACCTGGCGGTCCGGTCGCCATCGCGCCAGCGCGCGGGGAAGGCAACTTCGGCACCAGACCCGCAGAAGGCCGCGGGCTCCAGCTCGTCGGCCCAGGATCTAGAGACGGCTAGCGCCAGCTCGGGGTGGACGCCGGGTGGTGGGACGGCCGTGGTGAATGTGGCGGCGCAAGAAGTCCGGAACCGGCTTCAGTCCGAGGTCGCTGTGTTGAGGCAGTACAATGAAGAGTTCCTCGCGACACGGGCGGCCATTCGGGTGAGTCTTCCCTTTTTTGTTTCTTGATCTTGATTTCTTCCGTGGGGGCGCGTCAGCGCACCCACTGGGTGCAGTCCCCGAGTTCCGAGTCGGCTGCTGAGCAGGCGGCTTGGAACTTCTTGGTAGACTTTGTTTGCTATCTTGTTCTTATTCGCTTCTCTGTCCGACTTGCAGGACTACCACAACCTCCGTGCGGCTGCCTTCAACTCCCAGGCTTGGGAGCTGACCCAGAAGACCGCTGATCTAACTGAGAGCCGGGGTAAGTGCTTCCTTTTTTATCTCATGTGGGGGCGCATCAGCGCACCCACTGGGTGTAGTCCCCGAGATTCGGGCCGACTGCTGAGCAGTAGGGCCGGATCTTTCCTGGCGACTTCTTTCTTATTGCTTTTTTCTTCTTTGCCATATCTGCAGCAGCCAATGCCAAACTGAGGGAGCAGCTGGGTGGGACCCAGGCCGCCCTTCGCGCCAAGGAAGCCGAGTTCGACACCTTGGCTCAGGAGCATGACCGCCTGGTCAAGAAGCTGGCCGACCAGGAGGAGAGCCACAAGGCGGCCCTGAAGGCGGTGCAGGACAGTGAGGCCGCCCTCCAAGCCGAGTACGAGACCGAGGCGGCGAGCTGTGCTGAGGCAAGGCAGTCGTTGATCAACGGCTACGGCCAGATCGAAGACTTGGTTGACGGTAGGCCGCCTTCTTCTTCGTTCCTTGTTTGCCGCTTGCCATTTGGTACTTTCTCTGACTTTGGATTTTTCTCTTCCTTTCTTTCTTGTGCAGAGTACTTCCCTGGTTACTCTACTGCCGCCAACCAGGTCATCGAGGCCCACCGCGAGGCGCAAAGGCAGGCTGGCGCTAAGATCGCGCCGAACGCTCGTCGGTCGCTTGAGGAACAGCTCCTGGCGATCCAAGCCCGCCTCCAGTTGGCTCACCGCATGCTCCGCCGGCTTCAGCGTGTTGGGGCGCAAGTGCTGGCCGCTCTTTGGCCCGGCGAGGTGATTCCCCGTACCCCCAGTCGGACTGCCGACTGGCTGGAGGTAGCGGTTGGCCGCTTCGAGGCCTGAAAGGCTTCTGCAGCTCGGTCAGGCGCCAGGCGGGCGCTAGAGTTCGTCAAAGCCTGGTATCCTGAGCTGAGCTTGGACCAGCTAGCCACCTGGCGGTAGGAGGCTGACACGGAGCTGGAGCCGGCGCAGCTGGCTATCATCCAGCGTGCCTCGGCGATCGCCGACTACACCGACACCAGCGCCTTTGCTCCTGAGGTGGATGATAACGGCGTTGCTCAGCCGGAGGAGTGGTTCGGGCTGAACCCGGCAGATGGTGAGGACTCAGCGGAGGAGATCGACTCCAGCGACGAGGGCGAGGAGGAGGAGGAGGATGATGAAGACGTCGTGCCAGACGGTGGAGCGACCGGCCAGCCTCAACTTGATCGTGCCTCCAGCAATGAGGCGCGTGCGAGTGCGCCGCCTGCAGCCGGTGATGATCAAGCTGAGACTCGCCAGCCGGCCACTCCTCCAGCCGGCACTGCCGTCTCCACCGACCAGCCCGGCTCGCCTGTTGCGCCCTTGGCCTGATCTGCCACCTTTACTTTCCTGTTTTGTTACTCTTTGAACAATATTTTGTTAAGTTTGTGCAGTTCCACCCACTGGGGGTGTATTTCAAACTATGTTGAATGCCGGCCTTTCGAAGGCCTTTTGTGTAAATATAATCATGCATGTGTTTGGCTTCCCATTGTTCTTTCTTTTCATCTTTTGGCTGTTTCCTTTGCCGCCCTCCCTTGGTCGCCGCCTTCCCAGCGGATAGCTGCTCTGCAGTCTGTGGCTGGAGAAGTGCTTGGCCGGTTGGGAGGGCAAGTACTCTAGCTTTCTTGGATTGTAGCAAAGTGAATGGGAAGCTGGCCAGCCGGCTGTTCTGACAGCCGGTAGGCGTGGTGGGAGGCCGGCTTGTGTTATATGGGTTCGTTAGTCCTTAGCCGTTTTTCGTGTGGGCATCCTTTCCTGCCTTTGGCTCTTGCCAGTCGGACAGTCGGTTCTTCGAGCTGCGACTTTCAACAAGAGAAGGCTCGGGTGCCGGCACACTACTTGTCTGACTGCAGGTAGAACTTTAATATAACTCAAGGCGGCAAGTCCCCGGGCCGGCTGGTCGAACCCGATGCCGGACAGAAAATCAAATGTAATAGTACATTCATAGGAATGACACTCGTCATTCATAGATAAAAGAGGGTATTCCCCGAGTACACCTCGGGGGGGGCGTTGTCTCGTACTTAATACAAAAGGTAGCGTGGTACATACTGCTTTTAACTGTAAAATCTTCTGAGGAGATTGGCGTTCCATGGTCGTTTCGACTCCTTGCCGGAATCATCTCTCTTGCGTGCCTTCGGCTTCTGTGCGTCGATCAGGTAGTAGGAGTCGTTGCCTAGGGCCTTGCTGATGACGAAGGGGCCTTCCCAAGGGACCGAGAGCTTGTGCTGGCCGGCTGTTCGCTGGATCAGCCGGAGCACAAGATCGCCTTCTTGGAAGGATCTTGGCTTGACCTTCTGGTTGTGGTAACGGTGCAAACCCTACTGGTAGATGGCGGACCGGCTGAGTGCTAACAGCCGGCCCTCTTCCAGCAGGTCGACACCGTCTTCTCGCGCTTCCTTGGCCTCCGCCTCCGTGTACATGGTGACCCGAGGCGAGTCGAACTCGATGTTAGTTGGGATGACAGCCTCGGCACCATATACAAGGAAGAAAGGAGTGAAGCCAGTTAACTTGTTTGGGGTAGTACGCAGACTCCAGAGGACAGCCGGCAGCTCATCGAGCCAGCAGCCGACCGAACGCTCCAGTGGTACGACCAGTCGGGGCTTGATGCCGGAGAGGATGAGGCCGTTTGCTCGCTCGACTTGGCCATTTGACTGCGGGTGGGCAACGGACGCTAAGTCCAGTCGGATGCCCTATGTCACGCAGAAACGTGCCAGTGCTCCCTTGGCAAAATTGGTGCCGTTGTCGGTGATGATGTTGTGTGGTATACCATACTGGGTGGTGATATCTGCGATGAATGTCACGGCAGTCGGCCCGTTTAGCTTCTTGATTGGCTTCGCTTCAATCCACTTGGTGAATTTGTCCACGGCGACAAGCAGATGTGTCATGCCGCCGCGCGCCGTCTTGAATGGGCCCACCATGTCCAACCCCCAGACGGCAAAGGGCCAGGTGAGGGGGATGGTCTTGAGTGCAGAAGCCGGCAGGTGCTGCTTGGAGCTGAAGACTTGGCACCCTTTGCAGCATTTGACTAATTCCTTGGCGTCTTCCAAAGCAGTCGGCCAGAATAAACCATGGCGGAAAGCTTTGGCGACAAGTGATCTTGAGGCCGCGTGGTGGCCGCATTCGCCTTGGTGGATGTCCTTGAGGATTGCTATGCCCTTCTCTGGCTCGACGCAGCGCTGGAAGACTCCAGTGACGCTACGCTTAACGAGTTCTCTGTTAATTTCCCCGGGTACGTCATTGCATAATTTAACATCGCTTGCTAATTTGGGCACACAAAAGAGCGTACAGCAGACAAACCACACTTACTAAATCAAGCAATTTTAGTAATTACACAGAGCTAGTTGACCTAAACATTGCTCTAACAAAAGACCAGCATTAAAAACAAAGCCTAAGTACGCATAATTAAAAATCCACCGCCGCACCGGCCTATGCATCGTTGGTGTGAGAAGAGACGTCGATGACTTGTCCTGGCGACATGCCGCCGTTGGTGGACTCCGCGTCCCCCCTGCTGAAGTCGACCACGCCCTCGTCCTCGGCGCCGCCCTCAAGGTTGTAGTACTCGTAGTAGTGGCTGCGCCAGAGCTCGCGTTGGTACTCCACCGCCGATTCCTCGACGGACAGACTCTTGTCTACCTCGACCTCAGCCATGCGCAACTCCTCCTCCCGGGGCTCCTCGATCTCCGCCGCCTCCTACATCTCTAGCTCCCACTCGATGACCTCATGAGGAAGCAGGTGCTCCATGGCCACCGCTGCCTTTTCAGACGTGGGTTGCATGCTGGAGTCCGAGGTGGCCTGGAATATCTTGGCATGTGCATCCTTGATCTTGGCGTGGATGGCCTCGACCCGGGGCAGGGCGACATCAGTGGCACGGACGGCAACTCGAGCGCTCTCGGCGTTTGCAGCCACCGTCGCATCAGCAGTTGCAGCCATCTCGGCTACTACAGCTGCCCTGTCGGCTGCCGAAGACGCCCTCTCGGCGGAAGCGGCCGCGCTCAATGCGGATGCGGCGGCACTCTCGGCGTAGGCGGCAGCGCTCTCGGCGCAGGCGGCGGCACTCGGGGGGGCGTGGCCATCGTACGGGCCTTCACGAAGCATTTCCATGGTGTCATCTTTGCAAGAAGAGGGTGCAGGAGTCGGGATCCGGATTCGTGAATTCGGGGGTTGCCGGCACTAGAGCAGACGAGCCGGCGAAGCTTAAGGAGGGAGACTTAAATAGACCCAGATATTTTCATCGCAAACGGTTCCTAGAAAACAACTGCGTGTGATGTTGTAGATATTTTTTATTAGGTGTGAAAGACAAATTTGGAATAAAGTGCCAACGGATGGTGTTTTAAATGAACGAGAAATTTTGTAGTACTAATACAACTGTCATGTCAAATTTTGGAAAATTTAAGGGGTCATTTGACCTTCTAAGACATTTAAGTGATTTTCTAGCCATTTAATAATCGTAATTGAAATTTGAACTACATGTACATGCAACAGCTAACCATAACGGTTTGAAAACTCATATTTTGTGTACTTGTGTGCGATTTAATTCCATGTGCAGTAAATTGGAAGGAATTTTCAAACATATTGGTCTAACGGCTATGACACAATTAAGCATGGAGTGACATGGCATTTTAATTCCAAAAAAAATCAGAAACACATGAAACCTTGGTTGATGTAATGTCATGCCATCAAGATGATGTGGTAAAAAAATTGGCATGTTTGACCAAAGTTTGGACACACACCCCTCACAAACCGGAGCAACTCACTAGAAGGCTCGTGGTTCCGAGAGGGAACAATGCATGTTTGATGACGAACGGGAGATAGCTTCCTCTTACGACCTTCAAATTTTTTTCTACGTCTAACGTGCACTACTACAACTGTAATGTGAAATTTTTGAAAATTCTACGGGTCATTTGACCTTTTAAAGGCATTTAAGTGATTTTCTAGCCATTTAATGACCGTAATTCAAATTTGAACTACATCTACACGCAACGCCTAACCAAAACGGTTTGAAAATTCATATTTGTGTACTTGTGTGCGAGTTAATTCCATGTGCAGTAAACTAGAAGAAATTTTCAAACATATTGTATCACGACATGGACACATATGCATGAATACGTATGCATGGAGTGGCATGGCATTTTAATTCCAAAAAAATCAGAAACACATGAAACCTTGGTTGATGTAATGTCATGCCACCAAGATGATGTGGTAAAGAAATTGGCATGTTTGACGAAAGTTTGGACACACATCCCTCACAAACCGGAGCAACTCGCTAGAAGGTTCGTGGTTCCGAGAGGGAACAATGCATGTATGATGACAAACGGGAGATAGCTTCCTCTTACGGCCTTCAAATTTTTTATACGTCTAACGTGCACTACTACAACTATAATGTGAAATTTTGGAAATTCTAGGGGTCATTTGACCTTTTAAAGACATTTAAGTGATTTTCCAACCATTTAATGACCGTAATTCAAATTTGAACTACATCTACATGCAACGCTTAACCAAAACGGTTTGAAAAATCATATCTGTGTACTTGTGTGCGAGTTAATTCCATGTGCAGTAAATTAGAAGGAATTTTCAAACATATTGGTCTCACGACATGGACACATGCATACGTATGCATGGAGTAACATGGCATTTTTAATTCAAAAAAATAGAAAAATGATCAGAAACACATGAAACCTTGGTTGATGTAATGTCATGCCACCAAGATGATGTGGTAAAGAAATTGGCATGTTTGCGAACGTTTGGACACACACCCCTCACAAACCGGAGAACCTCGCTAGAAGGTTCATGGTTCCGAGAGGGAACAATGCATGTTTGATGACGAACGGGAGATAGCTTCCTCTTACGGCCTTCAAATTTTTTCCTACGTTTAACATGCACTAATACAACTGTCATGTGAAAATTTGGTAAATTTCAGGGGTCATTTGATCTGTTAAAGACATTTAAGTGATTTTCTAACCATTTAATGACCGTAATTCAAATTTGAACTACATCTACATGCAACACCTAACCATAACGGTTTGAAAAATCATATTTTTGTGTACTTGTGTGCAAGTTAATTCCATGTGCAGTAAATTAGAAGGAATTTTCAAACATATTGGTGTCAAGGCATGGGCACATGCATGGAGTGCCATGGCAATTTAATTCCAAAAAATAAAAAAATGATCAGAAAAACATGAAACCTTGCTTGATTTAATGTCATGCCACCAAGATGATGTGGTAAAAAAATGGACTATTTGACGAAAGTTTGGACACACAACCCTCACAAACCGGAGCAACTCGCTAGAAGGTTCGTGGTGCCGAGAGGGAACAGTGCATGTTTGCTGACGGACGGGAGATAGCTTCCTCTTACGGCCTTCAAATTTTTTCCTACGTTCAACGTGCACTAGTACAACTGTCATGTGAAAAATTGGAAATTTTCAGGGGTCATTTGACCTTTTAAAGACATTTATGTGATTTTCTAACCATTTAATGACCGTAATTCAAATTTGAACTACATCTACATGCAACGCCTAACCAAAACGGTTTGAAAAATCATATTTTTGTGTACTTGTGTGCGAGTTAAAAAATCATCACACGATGTAAATATCTGGTGTTCAAAAAAGGAAATGTAAAGATCTGGCAAGACAACCGGCCCCGACACGATTGGCACTCTATCTCGCGGCTCGAGGTTTGGTAGGTGATTGGCGGGGATCATTAATCAGACATGGTTCCGTATTGGAAACCGTCAGCTATTATGTTCACACGCGGATTTGCTACGGGAATTGTGTGTAATTCAAACTACAGAACTCGTAAATTCCGGCGACCGGCGTGTGTACTATCCCCGTCGATCTAGATTACGGCCGCCAATTAATACTACCTTGCTCACGTCGTCCTGCCTGCATTCTCATCTACACCCTCCCCTCGCTCGCCCTCTCTCTCTCTCTCTCTCTCAAATCTCTGCCATGGCGCCGCCGGTCTGCCCACGCGCTGACGAGGAGTCGCTGCCCCCGAGGATGCTCACTCGATTAGAAGCGACGAGGACCCCTATGCGCCGCCTGACGAGGTTGGCCGGACCCCCCAAACTTTGGATTGGTTTTGGGGCCAGTACAATCTTTGTCTGTGGAAGTCACTGCCGCCGGCTGAGAAAGCCAGGCAAGTGGCGTTCAAGAAGGAGATGGCGGAGGAGGAAGCCAGGTACCAGGCGGCCTGTGAAGCCCTGATGCCGCTTGGAAAAAGGAGGCGGCGGAGCTTTGGGGGCGGGCACGTCATCGTGCCGAGGAGGTGTACGAAGACGGGTACTTCGTGAGGAAGGTCATAGGCGCTGGGCGCCTCGTTGCTGCGTGGAGGTGGGCCAATAAGCTCCAGCGTGCCACCGACGAGGAGCTCCGGTGGGCGCCTAACAAAATGGCAAGATCGGCCACGCGCGTCCGCGAGCAAGAGGCAAATCGGTACGTCAAGCGCTGCGAGGCGGAGGAGTCGGAGTACTGCCTCCGCACTGGGAAGACGCCACGCACCAGGGAGCTGCTGGCGAGGGGCTGCCGGAATACTGGCCCCGGGAGGGATTATTAGTTTTAGTATTGTTCGTTTACAATTTTATGCATTGTACCTAGTAGTTAAGTATCATCACGTATATGTGATGATTATATATATATATATTCTATGATGATCTAATGAACAATTAATATATATATATTATGAATTCCATTTTCTATCTGTTTTTGTATACTAATTTGAGTCTAGTTGTTATCATCCACATATACAAAATGGAAAATAGAGTACATACATTGAAACAGAGCAATACTATGACTGCTGTGAATACATAGCTATCCACGTCGAAACGACTTTTCAAAATAAACCGCGTCCATGAGACCATGACCAGCAGCCCTTGCCTAGGGTAGCTCTTGGCTCTGCCTGAACTCGTGCAGGCGTTCGTCCAAGCAGTCGACACGCTCACGGTACATCTGGAGCGCGATCTCGAGCTCCAAGTTGGCTATTTCATCGGAGATCACCAGCTCGAGGATGCGACGGCCATGTTCCTCTACTGCGCCCAGGTGGACACCTGGGCCAAGGAGGCGGTCAAGCCTACGGACCAACGCGTTGGCATCCAGCGGGCCGCGGACAAGGCGAACGGCGGCACCCATGCGAACGGCGCGGCGGGCGTCCGGTGCAAGTACGGCGCGGCCGGCCTCTGGTGCAAGTACGGCGCTGAGGGCCTCTGCCCACTCCTGGCGAGGAATGGGGGTACTGACGGGACGTGTACCAAGCTGCGACGTCGTGTCGACAGCAGGCAAGCGCCGATGGATCCGCTCTTGCTGTGCGGCGCTCCAACAGTCTCGCTTTGAGGCAAGCCGCAGCCTATCGGCGCGGACCCACCTAGCTTGCTCTGCGGCGCGCCATCGATCATGTTGTGCGGCGAGCTACAGCCTGTCGGCGCTGACATGCCTATCTTGATCCGTGGCGCTCAAGCGCCATGCGCCAAAGGTCTGCTCAACCCTGGCGATAACGCGCATCACGTCGTCGTCCATCGCGTTGCCGGGGAGCGCCTCAGCCTCGACGGGCCATCGCACTTGCTCGTTTTCCTCGTCGATGAGGTTGATGGCAAAGGCGGCGCTTTGGTGGGTTGGCATGCTTGGAAAAGGTGGATGTGTGATACGTCTCCAACGTATCTATAATTTATGAAGTATTCATGATATTATACTATCCTTCTAGGATGTTTTATATGCATTTATATGACATTTTATATGATTTTTGGGACTAACCTATTAACCTAGAGCCCAGTGCCAGTTTCTGTTTTCTCCTTGTTTTAGAGTATCGCAGAAAAGGAAAACCAAACGGAGTCCAATTGACGTGCCACTTGACGGAGATCATTTTTGGACCAGAAGAAGCCCACGGAGTACCAGAAGCAGGCCAAAAGAGTCCTGGGCTGCCCACGAAGGTGGGGGCGCGCCCACCCCCTGGAGCGCGCCCCGTGCCTCGTGGACAGCCCGGAGACCCCCCTGACGTGAAATCAACGCAAAACTCTTCTATATATACCCAAACTTCCAGAAAGAAACCTAGATCGGAAGTTCCACCGCCGCAAGCCTCTGTAGCCACGAGAAATCAATCTAGGCCCTCTCCGGCACCCTGCCGGAGGGGGCCATCATCACCGGTGGCCATGGAGGAGTATCCCGGAGAGGCCATCATCGCCATGAAGGCCAAGGACCAGAGGGAGAACCTTTCCCCATCTAGGGGGGGGGGGCATGGAGGAGGAATCACAAGGGGGAGAACCTCTCCTCCTCTCTTCCGGTGGTGCCGGAGTGCCATCGGGAGGGGAATAATCGCCATGGTGATCGTCTTCATCAACATCACCATCATCATCACCATCCTTATCTCTTTTACGCGGTCCACTCTCCCGCACCCTGTTGTAATCCCTACCTGAACATGGTGCTTTATGCTACATATTATGATCCAATGATGTGTTGCCATCCTATGATGTTTTGAGTAGATATCTTTTGTCCTTGGGTTGATTGATGATATAGATTGGTACGAGTTGTATGTTTCATTTTGGTGCTGTCCTATGGTGCCCTCCGTGTCGCGCAAGCGTGAGGGATTCCCGCTGTAGGGTGTTGCAATACGTTCATGATTCGCTTATAGTGGGTTGGTGAGTCACTGAAACACAAACCCGAGTAAGAGGGATTGTTGCGTATGGGAATAAAGAGGACTTGATGCTTTAATGCTATGGTTGGGTTTTACCTTAATAATCTTTAGTAGTTGCAGATGCTTGCTAGAGTTCCAATCATAAGTGCATATTATCCAAGTAGAGAAAGTATGTTAGCTTATGTCTCTCCCTCATATGAAATTGCAATGACGAGTATCGGTCTTGTTAATAATTACCTAGGACAATTCCGCACACCGATCCACCATTATTCCACACTCGCTATTTATAATATTTAGTAATATATTCTAACTTTATGATAACAGCACCTACTTTTATATTTTAGCTCTCCGATATCATACAAAGTTATCCTCTTCATACCCACAACATAGTTTTATTTCTCGTTGCTAGTTGGAAGCAAACGTTCGGTGTACATAGAGTCGTATCAGTCGCAGATAGGGCTTGAGAGAATATTGATCTTACCTTTAGCTCCTTGTGGGTTCGACCCTCCATACTTATCACTTACACCTTTGGAAATTGCTACAATGATTCCTTGCACTTGGGGATTATCAATGTGCTACAGGCTGCGCTTGTCGCCTCCGTGCATCGCGCGCCGCCTATGCGCAGTAGAGCAGGGTGGCGGGAAACAGGTGAGGAAATGGCGGGAAACGGTGGCGTGTTCATAAAACGCTATCAATTAATGGAAACTTAGCATAGAAGGAACATCGAGCTAGCACAAGAAGTAGATGATGATCAAATGAACACGGACCACACTAGGGAACCCGTCGGTGATGAATTCATCAATCCCAAATGGTTGAATACTAGCAAGCGTTTGCCCACAACACACACGGCCTATTCCATCACAAACAGGTCGGATGGATCAACTGTATGCCACGTATCGCATATTGTCAAAAAGTAATGCGGTAGACCAAATGACCGAAATGACCCATCCTATCAGTTAATTTAACATCAACACAACTTCCCATCTAGTCACCCATCTGATGGCTGCTCCAGCCTGAGCACACTTAACTTGATAGTTTTCTTACATGAGCTACTGGTGGAACATCTAGTCCTTGCTCGTAGGAATGCCTCTTCGCATCCTTATGCCGTATCCGGATGACCGTCCGTCCAACAATGGCCAATAGATGTTCTGTAGACAGAGCATATCACATACGTCATATTAGAAGCAATCGTCTGTGTTATTATCGGTCTTCGCAAACATTTCTGATTACAGACCTGTTTGTCGCGTATCACACACATCTTGTTATATTGAACTGTTTCTGTTCTCTTGCCTAATCACAAACAGTTCATCCGAGTGAACCGTATGCTGTACATCGCACACACCTTGATCGGGCTGACCGTTTCTTTTGTGTTGCCTAATCACAAACAGTTCATCTGAGTGAACTGTATGTTGTACATCGCACACACCTTCATCTGGCTGCCCGTTTCTTTTGTTCCTCCTCATCGCAAACAGTTAATTCAGTTGAACCGTATGCCCTGCATCGCACACGCAATAAAATCTGAACCGTGTTTGATGCATCCTCCATCGCAAACATTTTGCACCTTTTTTGACGGTTTTTTTACACCACCGTTTGCGATTATGGCATCGCACACAGTTTCGTCGAAGGGTCTCTGATCGTAGTGTCGCGTTAGCAGCATCCTGCAGTAGTGTAACTACACCCAATGCTCAAGTAGGATCATAGTGCCTCCTAGTTCGTTATTTATAAGAGAATATGGAGACTCAAATTCAAAATAAAAATTACACAAAGTAAAAGAAAGGCCCTTCGCGGAGGGAAGTAGGGATTTGTAGAGGTGCCAGAGGTCAAAGCGAAAATTGAGAGATAAAAACATTTTGAGAGGCATACTTTTCCCACCAACGAAAACGACTTAGAGTTCCCAACACTTTCCATGCTAGATATATCATAGGCGGTTCCCAAAGAGAAATTAAAGTTTATTCCTTTTTCAACCATACTTTCACTTTCCATGGCTAGTCGTATCCACGGTTGCCCTCCATACCAACACTTTCCAAGGAATTTATTATTTGACAACATAAAGTAAATTCATTTTTCATTTCGGGACTGGGCATCCCTAATACCTTTGCCTTACTCTCGTGCAATGACAAGTGAATAAACACTCATCGTGAGAATAACACATCTAGCATGGAAAATATTAGCCACCCACCGCCTTGTTAGCGGTATGAGCACACAAAAGAGAAAATTATTTTGAATATTAGAGATGGCACATACAAATTTGCTTAGAACGGCAAAAGAATACCGCATATAGGTAGGTATAGTGGACTCATATGGCAAAACTGGTTTAAAGGTTTTTGGATGCACAAGTAGTGATCATACTTAGTGCAAAATGAAGACTAGCAAAAAGATTGAGAAGCGACCAACCAAGAAACGAATAATCTCATAAGCGAGCATTAAGCATAATTAACACCAAATAATGCACCACAAGTAGGATATAATTTCATTGCATAATTATTGACTTTCTTGCTTGCATAGGGAATCACAAACCTTAACACCAATATTCTTACTAAAGCATAATTACTCATCAACATGACTCACATATCACATCACCATATCTGAAAACTATTACTAAGAATCAAGTTTATTTTGTCCAATGATCTGCATGAAAGTTTTTATTATATCCTTCTTGGATATCTATCACTTTGGAACTAATTTTCATATGTTGCTTTTGATAAGCTCAAACAAATATAAGTGAAGACCGTGAGCATAATTTTTCTTTCTCTCAAATTAATTTAAGTGAAGAAAGAGAGAATTTGTTGAAAATTGTACTAACTCTCAAATAAATATAAGTGAAGCAAGAGAGCATTTCTTCAAAAATACTAAAGCACACCGTGCTAAAAAAGATATAAGTGAAGCACTAGAGCAAGTCCATAGCTCATACAATTTTAAGTGAAGCATAGAGAGCAATTCTAACAAGTCATGGCATAATTTTGGCTCTCTCAAATAGGTGTGTCCAGCAAGGAATCAAGACTTAAAACACAAAATAAAACAAGCAAAGACTTGTATCATACAAGACGCTCCAAGCAAAACACATGGCTAGTAAAATACCGATGGTCGTTAGAAGAAAGAGGGTATGCCACTCGGGGGCATCCCCAAGCTTAGTTACTTACCCTCTTTGGATAATAGCTTGGGATGCCGGGGCATCCCCAAGCTTAGGCTCTTCTTACTCCTCATTCTTTCATCCATCATAAGATAACCCAAAACTTGAAAACTTCAATCACACAAAATTCAACAAAACCTTCGTGAGATCCGTTAGTATAAGAAAGCAAATCACTACTATAAGTACTGTAGAAAACCAATTCATATTTTGTTCTTGCATTATATCTACTGTATTCCAACTTTTCTATGGCAAAAACTCATCAAAGAAAACCATAGAGCCATCAAAACAAGCACACAACGCAAAGAAAATAAAATCTGTCAAAAACAGAATAGTCTGTAGCAATCTGAAAATTTCGAATACTTATGAAACTCCAAAAATCTTTAGAAATTAGGAAATCCTGAGCAATTTGTATATTAATCTTCTGCAAAAATTTGGTATTTTACCACGCTCTAGTTAAAAATGAGAATTGTTTTCATGAGCGCAAAAATTTCTGTTTTTCAGCAAGATCAAACAACTATCACCCAAGAAGATCCTAAAGGCTTTACTTGGCACAAACACTAATTAAAACACAAAAAACACAATCATAACAGTAGCATAATTGTGCTAACACTCAAGAACATAAAGCAAAAAGCAAAAATAAATTTTATTCATTGGGTTGCCTCCCAACAAGCGCTATAGTTTTACGCCCTTAGCTATACATAAAGCAAGGATCTAAATTTTGTCTTCCGTAGTTTTGGCAACTTTTGTAAGGGTTTTCTCAAACCCGGGAGGCTCTTTACGCTTCCCTAGATTCTCCGAAAAAGAAACCATCTTTAGATCCAAAATATCCAATCGCTTGTTGCCAAGAGTAATCAAGGTATTCATGCGATTGATACTACCATTGAGATGTTTGAGGGGTTTATTATATTTTTGTAACTGAACCAGATGTTTATGCAAATCACCAAGTTTATCTAACATTTGAACTCCCTCTGGGGTGAAAGAAAACCCCTTCTTTTGAGGCGGAACCCCCAAAATTCCTTCTAAAGTTTCATAGGCAGCATTGGCATCAAGCTTAATAAAATTCCCTTTGGCGGCAAAATCTGAGAGTTGTCTATGATGCAAAGCCAATCCTATGTAAAAATTACGAAGCAAGATCTTAGCATCCCCCTTTAAATTGCAAATACGATAGGATTCCATAAGCCTATACCAAGCATCTTTCAAATTTTCTCCTTGTCTTTGCTTGAAGTATAGAACTTCAAAATCTGGTGACAAAGGAGGAGTAGACACGCTAGCCATCAGGACTAGAAAGCAAGAGAACGATGAATGAAAAAGAGGGGCGAATAAAACGGCAAATTTTTGTGAAGTGGGGGAGAGGAAACGAGATGCAAATGGCAAATAATGTAAATTGCAAGGAGATGAGATTTGTGATTAGGAACCTAGTATATGTTGAAGATCCTCCCCAGCAACGGCGCCAGAAATTCCTTTTGATGCGGCTTGAAGCTACGTCGGTATTTCCCCAAAGAGGAAGGGATGATGTAGCACAGCGACGGTAGGTATTTCCCTCAGTGATGAGACCAAGGTTATCAAACCAGTAGGTAAGGATGGAGTACCTAAAAAACTTGGAGATCCGAGAATACCAACTATACCTTGCTCCATCAAAAGAAATTATGTTAAAACTACTTTGTGTGATTTAGGAGCTGGTGTTAGTGGTGTGCCTTTCTCTTTATATAAGAGACTTGATTTGAATAAACTCACACCTACTGAAATATCTTTGCAAATGGCTGATAAATCAACCGCCATACATATCGGTATTTGTGAGGATGTGCCCGTTGTTGTTGAAAATGTTACTATCTTAACTGACTTTGTTATACTTGAGATGCATGAGGACGACAACATGTCAATTATCCTTGGTAGACCCTTTTTGAGTACTGCAGGGGCTGTCATTGATTGCAATAAAAGCAAAGTCAATTTTCATATCAATGGTAATGAGCATACGGTGCACTTTCCAAAGAAACAATTCCAAGTAAATGCTATTAATGTTATAAAAATCTCCTACAATCACTATTGGAAGTTTTCAACTACCTCCACCTACTACCAAAAAGAAATATGGTATACTTATTGTTGGGGATATTCACATCCCCGTTGAGGTAAGTTAGTGTTTTACGAAAATTCTTCAGTCTCATGCTAATCGAAAGTGGTTGTTAATAAGACTTGATCAGCCTTATTAATGGATCATTTTTTAGAGGTATGAAGTTGATGAATCTAGTAGGCACAACCTTCTGTCCCTACCTTTTGTTTTCTGTTCTTCTTAGTTAAATAAAATAAAATGCCATGTTTATCCTGTTTTCTGGATTTCCCGTGTAATAAAAAATGACCCAAAAATAAAAGTTCTCAGAATGCCCTGAAAATTTAATACAATTTTTTCTGAATATTTCTGAATTTTTGGTGCAAATAACATTAGAGGGGGGTGCACCTCGTGACCACAAGACACCAGGGCGCGCCAGCAGCCCCAGGCGCGCCTTGGTGGGTTTTGGTCCCCACGTGGGTCCCCTCACTTATCTCTTTAGCCCATGTCATCTTCTACGTCCAGAAAAAATCACCATTGCTCTCTCTCTCTCGTGTTCTTGCTCTCAAACCTATGGATTTTGATCTCTTTGCTTGAAGCTCCGTTTCCGAAACTGTTTTAGGGGATTGCTACTTGGTATGTGGCTCCCCCATTGCTCCAATTAGTTTTTGCTTTAGTAGATTATATTTTGAATGATTAGCTCTCTTGGTGCTGCTGTAGATGAGCTTGAATGTTGAATTCTTAGAGTTCTAAGTAGTTTGAATGCTTGTTATGGTCTCTATGCATCCTTATGCGTAGTTGCTATCAATCTTGTGAAGTTTTCTTGACAAAATTTTTTTGTGTCTGCAATTTTTTTTAGAAATTATTTGAAAATAAAAATGCAATTCTTTAGGAGTTCTTCAAGGAGGATGTCTTCGGAGGCATCATCTAGTAGTGGCTTGATACGTCGGTCTTATTTGAACCAAGTGCAAGTTCAATACGGGATGCCGCTATCAAATCATGTTTATGGCCGTACGACGAGTTCATGGTGAGTGCAGGTATTAAAGAAGAATTTGAGCAATATATTCACAATGCCGAGATCGATCCCTACATTGAAGATAAGTGCATCCAGCATCTCAACCTCACAGAAACGTTTACTAAAGAATTCAAATTTCACCCTCGTGAGTCTAGAGTTTCGTTTAAACTTTATCACCGACCATTCACCATGCCTCTAGAAGAGTTTTGTCGTACTTGTAAAATTCCATTTTGGGGTTCGCTGGACGAGCCACCAAGATCTGAGTATGAGTCATTTATTATTATTAAAGATCAGAGAAGCGAATGCCTCTCGTAATTGATTGAAAAGTGCTCGCCTCTAGTTCCGGCAGATGCCTGCCATGTACCATCCGTGGAGGAAGTAGTGGGTTATTGGAAGTATAGGATTATTTCTCAAGTGTCACCAAGGATACACCCCACTTACTAAATAGGCCTGTGGATGCGGCATCTGGCTCTATGCGATGAAAGCAATGGGAAATGAGATCTGGGTTTGATTACTGGTACAAACAAGTTCAAAGCTAGCGAGAGCATAAAGAACGGTAGATTCCATTCAACTGGTAGGTCAAGCCCTTACCCATAACACTTATTCAAAATGGGCTATCCGAAAGAGGAGATCAATAATTCCACTATCAATATGGGTAGGCTACTATATCTAGAAAGAGAAGATGAAAGGTTTTGGATATTAGCAAAGGTACTTATCTTATTACTCAGCTAGGCACTTACAAACCTATTTATTTACAAGTCCTTTGCTACGGTGAAGATAGAGGAGTGACACAAGGTAGAATAAAAAGTATTCATTTCCCATCAATTCAATACTTTGCATTGTTTAATGGGAAATGCATCATAGGCAAGCAAGATTGTAGCACACTGTGTGCTCCTGACTTGAGCCTCATACCCATTGCTCTGACTGGTATTAAACGTTATAACCTTGGAGCAATTGTGGCACACGGATTGCAACACAACACTGGTAGTGGTTATTTTTATGGTGGGATTTATGCTTCTCGCTTAGCTAAGGAGGTTGGTGTTTCACCTCTGCCGTATGACCCCATCCTACCTACTCAGTACTTCGACTTTGATGCCATGAAACGTCATAAGTTCCTTAAGGGCAAAATTAATTATTATACTTATAACTTGAGGTTCGATAAATAAACTATTGTGCATACTGTTTTGCATGAGCCTACTCTCCTTGATTATCACAGCAAAGGAAGATATTATGTTTTTGAGAGCGAAGCCCACACGCACAACGCGGAGGTTGCGGCTGCCCGGCAGGTTGAGGAGGCTGCACCAAGAGCCTCCGGGAGATATCACTCTGATTATTATGCAGGCCGCGGATGGTGATTACCAAGCTAGGCCAAAATCCTAAGCTTGGGGGAGTATGTGTTTGTACCGACACTATATTCATGCTCACACATTTTATTCTAGTTTTTGGTGTTCACACTTTTTATTGTATTATCCATGTTAGATTTATGTTCTCGCTTTCTTCTTGTGTGTTTGAAAAACTTTGAAAACCCCAAACATTTCTTACTTCTTTTCGGTTTTTCTTTCTAGTTTGAGTAGTTGTAGTATTTAAAGAAAACCCAAAAATATTTCTCGTTTCTTCTTCTTGCTTGTTGGGAGTTCTCCCGTGTAAATAGTTTTTCTTGTTTTTGGTTTTCCTCCTTTAATTTGATTTCTTCAAGAAAAACTAAAAACTCCAAAAATATTTCAGTGTGTTTCTCTGAATTTCTTTTCTTTTTATTACGTCATATCAAGGAGAAGACCATGATGAAAACGTTGTGTGGCTCCTATATGCATTATTGTTGATCTAAAAAAGAGCCCAAATTACCTTGTCTTCTCCTTTTGAATAAAATGTTCAGATTCCAGCTTAGTCCACGACACTTGCACTATTATTATTTTCATATCATTTGGTCGTGCAAGTCAAAGGCAATAACGACAATATAAATTTGATGAACTGGCTGTGGCAGAGAGAAACGGGTATGAACTCAACTTGTTTTGTTTTTGTAAATATGTTTAACCTAGTATCCATGATTCAGCATATTATGATCAAACATGTTTGTAACGACAATTAGAGATTATAGTTTCTCATGCCATGCTTAAGTAGCTTGGAGTGGATAATGATTTATCTTGGATGTCAACATTCCATTAAAATGATTGTGATGTAGTATGATGATATGGTATCCTCCTCTGAATGTTTCAAGTGGCTTGACTTGGCACATGTTTATGCATGTAGTTGAATCAAAACCAACATAGCATCTACGATATTTATGTTCATGGTGTTCATATCCTACTCATGCTAGTATTCAATGTTAATTATGCATAACGCATGTTCATGACCGTTTTCGCTCTCTAGCTGCCCGCTTCTCAACCTATTTGCTAGCCTTCACCTGTACTATGTGGGAATACTGCTTGTGCATCAAAATCCTAAACCCAAGTTATTCCAGATGAGTCCACCATACCTACCTATATGCGGTATTACCCAGCCGTTCTAAGTAAATTTGCATGTGCCACCTCTAATAACTTCAAATAAACACATGTTTTTGTGTGCCTGGATTGTTCATAGAGCGACAAGGAGTAGTCGGTATCTTCCATGCTAAGCGGATTATTCTCATGATGAGTGTTTATTCACTCGTCCTTACACGAGAGGGGTGGTAATAGGGATTCCCCGTCCCGAAATAAAAAAAAATTGCAAAAAAATAAACAAAACTCCCTTGGGAATGTTGTTGGTATGGACGGTACCCATGAATTCGGCTAGCCATGGAGTGTGTTTGTTGGTGGCGGGGGAGTAAACCTTTACTTTTATCGCCCGGGAACCGCCACTAATGTGCTTAGCATGGAAGATATTGATAACTTTTGGTTGTGACATAAACAGGAAGGGTGCATTTCCCAAAATTACATTTATCTCTGTTTTAAAATTATGAGCTCTCGCACCACTGCAAATCCCTGCTTCCCTCTGCGAAGGGACTATCTATTTAATTTTATGTTGAGTCATCACCTTCTCAAATAAGCGCCAGATCTGAGAGCACTATTGTCATCCTCATGCATTGTGCATAGTTAATGTTGGATGCATCATGATTGAATCTTTTCTACCGTGAATAACAATGTTTAATCGTTGTTTGAACTTTGGAGGTGCTCTACATTTATGTTTTATGGTCTCAGAAAGGGCTAGCGAGATACCAGTGTTGTCATATTATATCACGGTTGTTTTGGCAAAGTGTTGTCATTTGGCTATCTTATTATTGCTCGCTAGTTGATTATGCCATTGACATGAGTCAATATAGTTTTTAAGAGTTATTGCTGATATGGTTAGTCATAATCTTTGCTGAAAACCTGGGTTCTACTTAAGCTTATTTATGTAACAAGATCAAAAGAGTTCGTAAAAGTTTTGTTTTTCACTTTCAGTTTGTCAACTGAATTGCTTGAGGACAAGCAAAGGTTTAAGCTTGGGGGATTTGATACGTCTCCATCGTATCTACTTTTCCTAACGCTTTTCCTCTTGTTTTGAACTCTAATTTGCAGGATTTGATTGAAACTAACCCGGACTGACACTGTTTTCAGGAGAACTACCATGGTGTTGTTTTTGTGTAGAAATAAAAGTTCTCGGATTGGAACGAAACTTTTTGGAGAATTATTTCAGAATATATAAAAATACTGGATCCAAGAACCACCGGAGGGGAGCCCCTAGTTGAGCACAACCCACCAGGGTGCGCCACCCCCTCCAGACGCGCCCAGATGGGTTGTGCCCACCTAGTGGCCCCGCAGACCCTGATCCCGACTCCATAAATTGTTGGGGAACGTAGCAGAAATTCAAAATTTTCTACGCATCACCAAGATCAATCTATGGAGTTTACTAGCAACGAGAGGAAAGGAGTGCATCTACATACCCTTGTAGATCGTGAGCGGAAGCATTCAAGAGAACGGGGTTGATGGAGTCGTACTCGTCGTGATCCAAATCACCGATGATCCTAGCACCGAACGGACGGCACCTCCGCGTTCAACACACGTACGGAGCAGCGACGTCTCCTCCTTCTTGATCCAGCAAGGGGGGAGGAGAGGTTGATGGAGATCCAGCAGCACGACGCCGTGGTGGTGGAAGTAGCGGGATTCCAACAGGGCTTCGCCAAGCGCTGCGGGAGGAGGGAGATGTGTCACGGGAGGGAGAGGGAGGCGCCAGGGCTTGGGTATGGCTTCCCTCCCCTCCCCACATATATATAGGGGCAAGGGAGAGGGGGCGCAGCCTTGGCCCTTCCTCCAAGGAAGGGTGCGGCTAGGGAGGAGTCCATCCTCCCCAAGGCACCTAGGAGGTGCCTTCCCCCTTTAGGACTCTCCCTTTCCCTTATCTCATGGCGCATGGGCCTCTTGGGGCTGGTGCCCTTGGCCCATATAGGCCAAGGCGCACACCCCTACAGCCCATGTGGCCCCCCGGGGCAGGTGGACCCCTTTGGTGGACCCCCGGACCCCTTTCGGCACTCCCGGTACAATACCGATAATGCGAGAAACTTTTCCGGCGACCAAAACAAGACTTCCCATATATAAATATTTATCTCCAGACCATTCCGGAACTCCTCGTGACGTTCGGGATCTCATCCGGGACTCCGAACAACTTTCGGGTTACCGCATACTAATATCTCTATAACCCTAGAGTCACCGAACCTTAAGTGTGTAGACCCTACGGGTTCGAGAGACACGTAGACATGACCGAGACGACTCTCCGGCCAATAACCAACAGCGGGATCTGGATACCCATGTTGGCTCCCACATGCTCCTCGATGATCTCATCGGATGAACCACGATGTCGAGGATTCAATCAATCTCGTATACAATTCCCTTTGTCAATCGGTATGTTACTTGCCCGAGATTCGATCGTCGGTATCCCAATACCTCGTTCAATCTCGTTACCGGCAAGTCTCTTTACTCGTTCCATAACGCATGATCCCGTGGCTAACTCCTTAGTCACATTGAGCTCATTATGATGATCCATTACCGAGTGGGCCCAGAGATACCTCTCCGTCATACGGAGTGACAAATCCCAGTCTCGATTCGTGCCAACCCAACAGACACTTTCGGAGATACCTGTAGTGCACCTTTATAGCCACCCAGTTACGTTGTGACGTTTGGTACACCCAAAGCATTCCTACGGTATCCGGGAGTTGCACAATCTCATGGTCTAAGGAAATGATACTTGACATTAGAAAAGCTCTAGCAAACGAACTACACGATCTTGTGCTATGCTTAGGATTGGGTCTTGTCCATCACATCATTCTCCTAATGATGTGATCCCGTTATCAATGACATCCAATGTCCATGGTCAGGAAACCATAACCATCTATTGATCAACGAGCTAGTCAACTAGAGGCTTACTAGGGACATGTTGTGGTCTATGTATTCACACATGTATTACGGTTTCCAGTTAATACAATTATAGCATGAACAATAGACAATTATCATGAACAAGGAAATACAATAATAACCATTTTATTATTGCCTCTAGGGCATATTTCCAACATAAATACCTATATTTGGAGAGAAAAATCTGCGATGAAGAATTATCGCGTTTCACGAGACGGAGCCGCCGCCACCTCCTGTTCTTCGTTGGGGGGCCAGATCTGGAGTCCGTTTGGGGCTCCGGAGAGGGGGATCTTCGATCTTCGTCATCACCAACCCTCCTTCATCATTAATTCCATGATGCTCTGCACTAGGAGTGAGTAATTCCTTCGTAAGCTCGCTGGTCGGTGAGGAGTTGGATGAGATTCATCATGTAATCAAAACTGTGCTTGATCCCTGGTATCCATTATATTCTGAGATTGATGTTGTTATGACTTTGCCATGCTTAATGCTTGTCACTTTGGGCCCGGTTGCCATGATTTCAGATCTGAACCGTTTATGTTATCACCATTATATCTATGTTCTAGATCCGATCTTGCGAGTCATATTCACCTATTACGTGTTATGATCCGTAAAGCCCAGTGTGACAGTAATTGGGATACTTTTCGGTGATGACCGTAGTTTGAGGAGTTCATGTATTCACTATGTGCTAATGCTTTGTTCCGGTTCTCTATTAAAAGGAGGCCTTAATATCCATTAGTTTCCTTATGGACCCCGTTGCCACAGGAGGGTAGGACAAAATATGTCATGCAAGTTCTTTCCGTAAGCACGTATGACTATTTACGGAATACATGCCTACATTATATTTATGAACTGGAGCTAGTTTTGTATCGCCCTAGGTTATAACTATCATATGATGAATATCATCCAATGAATCCACCGATCCAATGCCTACGAATTTCCTACATATTGTTCTTGCTAAGTTACTACTGCTGCTGTTACTGTTACACTTGCTACAAAATCATTGCTAGCATTGTTGCCGTTACTACTACTATTATCACTGGTATCAGAACTATCATACTACTTTGCTACTGATCACTTTGCTGCGGATATTCAATCTCCAGGTGTGGTTGAATTGACAACTCAGCTGGTAATACTTGCAAATATTCTTTGGCTCCCCTTGTGTCGAATCTATAAATTTGGGTTGAATACTCTACCCTCGAAAACTGTTGCGATCCCCTAAACTTGTGGGTTATCAACTATATTTGTTTGTTTTTAAATGTTATGCATGTTGCAGTAAACACACCTTTCCACTTCTTGTTTTGCTTAACTAGCGTGCTTAAACCTGCACACTGAAGCTATCATTTGGAGATTATGTTGTCTATCATGGATATATTTGGCTGATGTTTAGCCTGTTGTGCTTAACATGCCTTTAGATGTACTCACACATGACAATATTGGGAACATCTGTTGTTTTCCATCGAGGTTAGTTTCATAGCATTGCTTATACCATCGAGGTTAGTTTCATCGCATTACTTATATATACTCACTGTTCAGGATATCGGTAGCTGGTATCATATAGCCCGGAGCTGATAAGGGATTAATCGTCGAATCAGACATTTCACTGAATATATCTGTAACCCATTTATCGGTAGGTCAACTAGGGCCATATTTAATATATGTGAGATTACATAGCAACATGCATTGTACTGAATGACTAAATATGCAGTCCTAGGCTACATAGCAACGAGGAAGAGTGTTACCTTAATGTTCTGATGATATCTAGATATACATGTAATAAGATCTTATATAATGGGATGGAGGGAGTGTTGTACTACATCATTGTGCAATTGTTGTTTATCTTCTAATATTAACTTGGTGCTTTTAGGTACATTTGTCATTGCCAAAGATCCATGCTTCAACCCTTTCTGCGTATGGGGCAATGAGATATTCATGAACCAACATCAAGTGAGGAAAATGATAAAGATTGTTATTAAAATGGGTCAAAAGATGTCAATCAAACTATTTGTTTACACTTTATGCAAGATAACAGTGAATTGCAGGATGGTAAGTACGAAATCTGTAGCCTTCTTTTTACTGTCATAATGAGTTGCGTTAGATGATGATGCCTGAATCTTTTCCTTTGCAGTGGTTCTGAAGCAGTTTACTCAAGTTACCTCTCAAACTACATGATTGGCGGCCAACCATCACAAGGGGTTGGACTAGAGTCGTGCGTGCCTTCTGCATGGAGGAGAGCACAATAGGGGCATTCCACTTCACCTTATTCAGCAACTAGAATGTCTCTCGCCTCTTTCTTTATCATTTTTAATAGTACAAGTATACAACCCTGGTTCATCATTCTTTATTTGGTGCTTATGTAATCTTTTTTTGATGTAATTCTTGAACATATGTATCTGTGCATCGAATAATGCATTGGTTGTTTGAACCTAATGAATATGAATAAAGCTATAGCCTACTTTCAAATACAAATTCGGTACAATTTTAAATATCAATAGTTAAATTAGGGTGAAATTACGCTATGCAGGTCATTATGGCGCACACGTCTATAAAGGACACTGTGTGTGGTATACATCATAATCCGACATGGTTCACGGAGAGGAAACATGTGTAACCATGCACACAATTGCCATTTGCAAAGCGTGTGTGATGTCAAACAATATCACAAACGGTGCGAGAAAACTAAATGTGTGTGATTGTCGCCTTATCGCACACGCTTTACAACCGTGAACTGTTTGTGATGTGGCGCGCATCGTAAACGTAGAGCCAGTTGGGTACGTGCCTGAAAAAATCTCGTGTCTGCAATGTGCCTGGCCTACGCCTTGTATAAGGTAAAACCACAGAAGTCCGATTGCGATGGTAATGCGAGCACAAACGAGTAGTAATGATGGAGCATTTGAGATAGGTGCAGGCATCTCATACGCTTTGTTCTGGAAAAAGTATGCATTCCTACTCCCTATTCCCGATAGTTTCTGGGTCGTGTGGGAAGGACCCCCCTATCTCCCACACTCACTAGGCGACGGTTTAAAATGTTGTTGCGAAAAGGGATTAAAATCCGTTTGTATAGCAGCTCGCTGTACCAGTGACAAATCACAAGGAGGAACACTCGAGACAAGTCCGATCACACATCCACTAGATAGACAAACACATGAGTTCCACAAGCATACACAAACAATCCAAGAGAAAAGAGGAACAAGGTAAAGTTCATCCCAAATCCAAGAGGAAGTGGGGTCTTGATGGTAGATAGTTCTTCCTAAATCTCTAGGAGAGATAGGGGCTTGAATCCATGGCGGATCTTCCCTTGTGAGGGTCTTGAATTCACTTGGGATCTTTTCCAATGGAGGTCTTGGCCTCCAAAGATGGGGGGGGGGGGTAAAGGAGCAAAGATCTCTCTAGTTCTTCATCCATGCTTTGACAACCATTTTTTTGAAAATAAATGAAACCTTTATTCACTAGAAATAACCAGTACATCGTCCGTGAGAGTCATTATGATTTCATTTGAAGGCTCCTCAAACCAATCCGAGGTCACAGAAAATCTAGCTAATCTAGTGAGCTCATGAGCTACTTTATTTGCTTCTCTATTACAATGTTCAAATTTAGTACTAATGAAATCACAAGCATAATAAAAACAATCATCGAAAATTGTCGCTGCCGCGCCCGCCGACCGTCCTCTGTTCTGCATGGTATTAATCACCTCCAGATTGTCCAGGTTAATAATAAGGCGATTACATCCCGCCCTCTGGGCCAGTGTTAGACCAAATTTGAGAGTTGAAACTTCTGCCATCAAAACATCCACGCAATAGTCTGCTTTCCCATTGCCTCCTGCAATAAACCTACCTTTTTCATCTCTCAAAACCGCCCCCATCATGCCCTTAAGGAGGTCGTGGTAAAAACAAGCGTCAACATTAAGTTTCACAGATCCCATGGGAGGACAGGACCAACCCCCCATTTTCATAGAAGCCCTGGGGGATGATGCACTACCGAAAATTGATGAAAGGGAAAGAATCCCCATAGAAATCTGATGTGCATTCCGCGTTGCCTTCTTATGCACCAATTTTCGTTTTTCCCACCATAGATACCATGCTGAGACAACAATCATTTCTCATACATTGTAATGGCCCAAAATCAACAATTCTTGGTCCGGTAGAAGTAATAAATACTCCAACACCGCTTCTCCAGCATGATCTAACTTGCAGGCTTTATCAATAGTATCATCCAACCCAAGCCTTTTCTAGACCTCCTTTGCTTTTCTACAAAGGAAAAACATGTGCTTTGTATCTTCTAGGTCATCCGAGCATGTAGGACAAATGGGCGAGATCTTCATATGTCTATTTGCAAGCGTAACTCGGCATGGAAGTGTACCATGCAGCGTCACTTCTGTCGGGCAAGATAACTTCCATATCTTGTTCCAAACAGGGTTTACCGTGGTTCGTCCCATTCCATTAGAATGTCTTAATTTATTTCCATACTGATGTTCCCCCTCCCTAGAGTAGGCAGACCAAACCGAGAACATACCATTTTTCATATAGCTCCAAGCAATAAAATTTGACATGTCATATTGTGAGATTGGAATTGAAAGAATTCGTTGTACATCAATGGACCACATAGTTTGTCTAATGAGATCTTCATCCCAACTGTTCGTAGTAGGGTCAATCAGGTCCCCCACCTTCGTTAACAAATGCCCCCCTTGGGTGTCACAATTTTCCTTGTGGCACAGTTTGGGATCCATACATCTTCCCAAATATTGATATTTTGACCATTCCCACTCGCCAAATGTAGCTGCGTTTTAGGGACTCCGTCCCGGCCATTATACTTTGCCATGTAAATGAAGAGCCTTTTTTTAATTTGGTGTTCAACAAATCACCGCCAGGATAATACTTAGCCCTTAGGATTATAGCACACAAAGAGTCGGTTTTATCAATAAGATGCCATGCCTGCTTGGCAAGCAAAGCCAAGTTGAAGTAGTGAATATCACGAATCCCATTCCCCCTTGGTTTTTAGGTACACACATTTTCCACTAGGCCATCCAATGCACCCTCCTCTGGTTCTCCTCGTCTCCATATCAGAAATGCGCTATCGCGTCAATGATTCCTTTACAAATGCTTTTAGGAATTTTAAAAACCGACATTGCATAGGTGGGTGTGGCTTGGATAACAGCCTTGAGCAGGATCTCCTTCCCTCCGGCTGACATCCGTTTTTCCTTCCAACCACTAATTTTCTTCACAATTCGTTCAATCAGAAATTGGAAAAAGTGTGTTTTATCTAACCCCACATTTGTTGGCAACCCTAGATATTTATCACTGAGGGCCTGAGTCATAATGTTCAATGTTGTACACAATTGTTCTCTAATCTCCACCTTCGTGTTGGGGCTAAAGAAAATGTTGGACTTTTCCACACTTACCAACTGTCCCGATGCCGCACGGTATAAATCTAGCGTTGATTTCAGTAATTCGGCGCTATGTTGGTTTGCTTTCATGAGAATCAAAGAGTCATCCGCAAAGATGAGATTTGTGATAGGCGGGGCATCTCTACATACTTTAACTCCTGAGATATTTCCATTTTCCTCTGCATGTGTAAGTAAGGCATTCAACCCCTCTGTGCACAACAAGAATAGATAAGGTGATAATGGGTCTCCCTATCTCAACCCCCTTGTAGGGTTAAATTTTTTGCTTTCCTCGGAATTAATCCTTACTCTGTACTCAACAGTTGAGACACACTGCATGATAAAGTTCACCCAATATTGAAGGAAACCTAGTCTTAACATAATCTCCTTCAGAAAAGGCCATTCAACCCTGTCGTAAGCTTTGTGCATATCGAGTTTTATAGCACATAATCTCTCTCTACCTTCTCTTATGTTCTTGATTGTGTGAAAACACTCATAAGCCACTAAAATGTTATTCGTAATCAATATGCCAGGCATGAAGGCACTCTGAGTTGGACTAATGATTTCTAGTAGGAAAACCTTCAAACGGGAGGCCACCATTTTTGCAATTATTTTATATACCACATTGCATAAACTGATCGGCCTAAATTGGGTTACCTTTTCTGGTGTATTCACCTTTGGAATCATCATAATTGCAGTATCGTTCCAACCCGCTGAAATAGTACATGTATTGATTGCCTTCAAAACCTCCTCAATTAGATCATCCCCTAGCATGGGCCAAAACCTCTTATAGAAAATAGCATAGAATCCATCTGGCCTCGTAGCTTTTAAGTCCCCGATATCGAATAATGCCTTTCGAACATCTTCAGTAGTATAAGGGGCACAAAGAGCATTGTTCATTTCAGTCGTCACTCTCCTACGAACTAGGGGCAACACATCTTGATTCGGATACTGTACTGCCGATGTGAACAGCTATGAAAAATAATCAGTAATGTGATCCCTCAACTCCTTATCTTCCCTCTATATTCCCAACTCATCTAGGAGTTTCTTTATATTATTTCTTTTTTTCCTGGCTGTGGCTGCATTATGGAAGAAAGAGGTATTACGTTCCCCATGCATCAACCAATTAGCCCAACCTCTTTGTAACCAGAATATTTCCTCTTGACCCAACAGGTTCTTAATGAGTACGATAATTTCCTTCTGACGACCACATGATTCTATATTCTAAGGGCCACGCTTCAGTCTCTCTAACTCCTTTTTAATTTGTTTATTCTCCGCTTCGGGCCCTTAAGTATTTACCGATCCCAAGAATGTAAATCGGCATGCACAACTCTCGTTTGATCGGCAAGAGAAGGGCCAATCCCTGCTAGCTTTGCTTTCTCCCATGCAACATTAACAATCTCAGTGATCGTCTCTTCCTTTAACCACCCAGCTTTGAATTGTTTCCCATGCCCATCCGGTCTTCCGAAAATTTGGTCATCCAAATAATCCATATCCAGGACCAGCAGGCGGTGGTCAGAGTGAATATGCTCTTCGTTGATCACCGCCGCTCGGGGAAATTTATGGGCCCAACCAGTGTTGCAAAACGCCCGATCCAGGCACTCGCATACATCACCTCTTCTCCAAGTGAATGGGTCGCCAATATAACCCAAATCCTCCAGCCAACAATCCATGAGACATTCACGGAAATCTCTCGTCATTCCATTTGGTCTCGCATTACCGCCTTCTTTTTCCGACGGATATAAAATTTCATTAAAATCCCCCAATACCACCCAGGGGTGGTCGCCCTTATTGTTCAAGTTGTGAATGTCATCCCAAGATAATTTTCGTTCATTCCAGTTCGGATGACCATAAAAACCCGTGAACCGCCAGTGTATAACATCCTCATACATAAACAAAATATAAATAAAATGAGGCGATACGTAATTCAACTTATGATAAAACAAAACAAGGTCACCGGCTGTACCCTTAACAACCTTAATTCGCCCAAGGGGAGGGTATTTATGGTCTTGGGGGGAGGTACATGGGCCGAAACCCTTGAATCTACGCATAGGCAGTACCGAATGTCCGGTGGCTATCGGACGCCCGGTCGCTCTGTGGTATCGGATGTCCGGTGGCTCACGGGGGACCGGACGTCTCATAGGCATCAGACTTTCGTTAATTTCTTCTTTGGACACTCTGGACAGTGGCACTGGATTTCCGGTCGCTCAGGACCTGCCGGATGTTCGCTACTTGTCGGATGTCCAGTCATTGTAGGTTTCATCTGCGACTGGTTCTTTCGGTCACTGGTCTTCCTTGCACCAGATGTCCGACAGATGATGTGGTTCAATGACTCCTCCTGTGTTACTTGCTCCGCTTACGCGCCGTCTTGTCCATTGCTCTTATAGCGTTTCCATGGTCGTTTTCTTGGTACCTAGGTACACATAGCATTTCTATTTGAGGTAGTAGCCATGTCTCGCATGTAGAGAAGTGAGAGTCGATAAGGAGCGATCTCACCTCATGTTCAATGGCGCGCACATGAGCTCTTTTTACAGGACCACCTGGTCCACCACAATGCGAGGAGGGGGACTTTTGCAGCTCTGTATAATTTCACTCTAGCAACGACCCACTCTAGCGGGGTTATGGGGCTATTTATAGTCGACACAATAGTCGCATACAAAGTTGTTATCATCTCAACAGCAGACGTCTTCCAGTCCAGTGTCGTCGACCTCATCTCTCTGGTAGTTTGGATGTCCACGATGACAAAGTTGTCGACCAAGGTCTAACCGATGAAGGAGAGGAGTTTGCATGAATGCTATTAATTAATCCATGATTTTCTAAATAAATTTTGTGTTCATCGTTGTTTGCATCATAGATACTCCCTCCGTTCCAGAATATAAGGTATATTGGTTTCCGTGCAAGTCAACCATTTGAAAGTTTGACCAAGATTATAGAACCAAATAGAAAGAATTGCAATACCTAATAGATAAAATATGAAACTACCTTTCATGATTGATCAAATTATATAAATTTCATATTGTGGATATTGATATATTTTTTAAAAAACTTGGTCAAACATGCACTCGTTTGACTTTTGAAAAAACAAATACACCTTATATAAAGGAACGGAGGGAGTATAACAGTATGTCTCTTGGCAACATTTATCAATATATTTTGTCAATTTACGGTACGAGCCCGCTCTCATTTCTGCTCTAAATCCATAATCTCATACGCATTCGAATCATTATACAATTATTATCTGCTTCGCTCTAAATCTGACTAATAAAGATGGTAAAGGATACAAAATGAGCTTCCCGTGACACGGAGTTTCTGCTCCCGGGCTTAACTGCACCCGCGTTGATGAAAAAAATCAAAACAAATAGTAGAAAAATTCAAAAAAAATCCATTTTTTCTGTGGTAGATAATTTGATGCGTGAGGTCTGCTCCAAATTTTAACTCATTTGGACATTTGAGCAGCTCTCGACAAAAAAGACAAAATCATGGTCTGTAAAAAAGTTTACTGTTCACACACTGTTCTGATCCGATTTGTCTTTTTTGCCGAGAGCTTCTCAGATGTCCAAATGAATTGAAATTTGAAGCGGACCTCACACATCAAATTATCTATCACACAATTTTTTTAGATTTTTTGAATTTTTCTAGTATTTATTTTGATTTTTTTACCGGGAGCAGATGAGTTTGGCGCTTCATGTGATCCTAATCTTATCGTTGTATTATTATGAACTGGTTATGAGCTTGGAGGGTGAATTTTACATTTGGAGTGGAGTTTGAGGACCAAATCGTATAAAGGCCATCGCGGCCTGCGGCTCAACGCGTTAAAACCCTAAAACCCAAACCTGCTCCTCCTCTCTTTCCCAGCGTCGCCTCCACATACTCCAGTCAACCAATTCGCTCCCGGCCACCACGGCAATGGCCATGGATTTGGACGAGCCGCTTGCCGCGGAGAAGGGCGAGGTGGCGCTGCAGCAGCTGCGGCGCGCCGACCCGTCCGTCTACCTCTCCCCGTCCGCGGACCTCGCCGCCGCCGCCCGGGCGGCTCTGAAGCACTTCCACTCGTCGCTCGCCGTTGTCTCCCCCGTGCAGCCGCCGCCCCTCCCCAACCTCCTCGCCGGCCCCAACTTCGACGCCGAGCAGATTTGGTCCCAGAGCGAGCTGCTCTCCCGCCCCCTCCTCCCCCACCTCCACCGCCAGCTCCGCCGCCTCGAGCACCAACCGCCTGCGCAGCCGTTGGCTACTCCTCCGCCGTCCAAGCCCGCTGAAGCCGTGGAGGGCCCGTCAGACGAGGAGGAGGATGGAGAGGGTGACGAATCGGAGGAGGAGGATGAGGGTGGCCTGGAGGACACGGATGACGAGTTGGAATCGGAGGAGGGGGAGGATGAAGAAACGGAGGAGCTAGGGGCGAAGAAAGGGAACGGGGTGGAGGACAGGTTCCTGAAGATGAAGGACCTGGAAAAGTTTATGGAGGAGGGGGAGGAGCAGGAGTACGGTGGGGGTTCCAAGGGAGGAGAGAAGAAGAAGGCAAGTGTGAACTTGATGGAGGACGATAGTGATGAGGAGGATGTGGATGAAGATGATGGGGGTGATGATGAAGATGACGATTTGGATGTAAGGAATTTGTACTGACACACTCTCTTTATATACATGGAATGATTGTTAGCTCTGATAGAATCTAAGATGTAGAACCGTAAGTAATTCAGCAAGGGAAGCCAAATTTTCTTCTGAATGTTCAATATAAATGACTTAACAGCTAGATCTAGTTCAGGAAATGCATTGCACGCATATGTTTATCGCTACTGCATAGACCAATGTGCTCCTTTTGACAGTTATAGTGTTATATATGCCACATTTTTATTAATGAAGCACATTAACCCAAATTCCTTTCTTCTTTAACTTGATTGGTGGCGCTATTAACTGTAGTTGGAAGATTTTGAGTCTGATGATGAAGAGGGTGTGGGGAAATCTGGCGGAGATATAAGGTAAGCATTTTATGCTAATCTCAAGTATGCTATTGTGGTGATTGTGAAAATGCAAATCAATTTGTATTATGCGCTCCTATATCTGTTAGTGTGCTACAGCACAGTTCATCAATCATGTGAAGATATGACAATAGAGCCATGTGGGATTTTAAAATTGCTTGAACAATGCTTCACAACTCTTTCCCAACTTGTAACACATAGAAAATAAATTGATCTATGGAACTTTTTAAAGGGTGGATAATTGGGAATTTCTTATGCATGATCTTTATGCACGTTCTACAAATTCCACACTGTTAATATACAAGATATCACTACATGAGACTTTTCTTTCTTTAGGTGAATAGAAGGGAAGGGAGCTACTTCCTTTCATTGACATAGGGGAGAAATTAAATATTAATACTTGTGTGGAGATGGACTCAATTATAGTAGAAAAGTAAATAATGAAAAAGAGCCCCGTTTGTACATAATTTGTTGATGAGAGGGGAAAAAAACTGGCCTATGAAAAATAAATTTAATGTACAGAAGCTTGCTGCCACCTGTACTGGAGATTTGAAGTAGTAATGTACCTTTGTGGGGTTGCAGTGAAACAAGTCTGAAAAGAACAGAAAAACATGATTTTGTGTACCACCTAGCATAGAAATTAACCAATGAAAAAGTTAGATTTCTCAGAACAACTTTCCTGCCACCTTTACCAAGACAGGGAAAAGGCTATTATCCAATTGCCAACCACCTCCATGAGGATTCAACAAAAAAAAAATTCACAGAAAAAGGTGTCACTACTCACTTCTACATAACATAGCAAGTTGATTTTACTGGAGAGAAAACCGAGTCGTACAACTTATTTGCTGGTGCAAATGTCCCTGTTGGACAGTCGGAAGCACCCATCTTTTGTAGTGCATGCATTACAGTCCTTTCCTATCCCACCTACATTTGCCCAGTAAAACCTCTACAATCGGGACATGTTCTTTTAATACCGAGCACATGTGCTCCCTTTTAAGTGCGTGTTTGAAGCTTCAAAAATTCAAAACGAATCTTACATGTACATGTCAGAGCGCACTATGTATCTTCAATGTTTTGTGAAGGCACCACTTGATTTGTGATCTGCATTAAAACGACGACAACAACAACAAAGCCTTTAGTACCAAACAATTTGGGGTAGGCTAACTAAAGCGACAAGAATGAGAGGCTAAAAAGCAGCTTTATCTGCTCTATTTTTTTGTTGCCCAGGCCGCAGAAATGAACCAAGTTTCCTCTCATGCTTCCAAATGTTTTAAACAATTCACGCGCATCGATATTGATTATTCTGTGCACTTGAAACAGTCTGAAGCTTGAGAAATAAAAGAAAATGCAGAATTGAAACTTGAAGTTATTCTATAATCTTCCTTAGGCTGTAGAATAATGTTATATATCCTGCATTTTGGTTGTCATGAATTTTGTGTTGTGCTTTTAACCAGCTAAGAGCGTCTTTTCAGGTATGAGGATTTTTTTGAGGAAAGCAGTAAGCAACAAGTCAAGAAGAGAAATGGTTTCACAAAGAAAGTCCACTTCAAGGATGAATTGCATGAAATGGAAGTGGATGACATTGAGAAGGATGATGTAAATGATGGTCCAGCATTAGAGGTACTCATTTCAGTTGAAATAAGTAATGCACATATACTTGTTTATCAACATGCTTTCCCTTCTATGCAGGATGAACAAGGTCTTTCAACTCATGAAAAGGGGCTCTTGAAGATGCGTAACCAAATAGACCTAATGGAGAAAGCTAGTCTTGAACCCAGTAAATGGATCATGCAGGGAGAGGTAGCTGATAGCATGTTTTGGAAATGAGACATATTTCTGACTCACAATATCGTGCTAGTAATAGTTAATTACCATTGCAATTGTGTCTTTCTAAACGAGTTCCTTTTGTAGGTTGATGCTTCCAGGAGGCCCAAAAATAGTGCCCTGGAAGTGGATCTTGATTTTGAGCATAATGTAAGACCTGCCCCAGTAATCACGGAGGAAGTCACAGCTTCTCTCGAAGAGATGATAAAGAAAAGAATTGCGGAGGTAATATTTTTCTGGATATGTCACTACGTTCGTAACTGGGTGAACACTCAACAGTAGTATACCGGGAAATAGTAGAGTGAAATTGTGAGGAGTTCTTTGGTTATTTCGTTTTGTATCTGTGACTGCTAGTAATATTGAGATAGCTTCTCTTGTTTCCTGATAGGGTCATTTTGATGATGTTGAAAAGCCTTCAACCTTGCCGTATAAAGTTCCAAAGCAGCAAAAGGAGATGGTATGGTTTTTGATCGGGTGCAATAACTGGAATTCTTTCATGATAACAGTATGATAATTTTGTGATTCACTATTGTTGCTATATTTCAACAGGATGAAAACAAGAGCAAAAAGGGTCTTGCTGAACAGTATGAGGTCTGTATTGTCTTACTATGATCTTATTTTAAATCCAAACAAGTTGGTAGATAGGACCAGTTTTAGTATAGTTCATCCACTAACTGATTCTTTTGCTCTTCCAGGATGAGTTTAAGGAAAAAACTGGCATTGCACCTGCCACACTTGCTATTTCAGATGAACTGAAGAATGAGGTGAGCAATCAATTGTTTTTACTAGAAAACCTGAGTGACGTTGGATTTACCTATCATGATTACAGTTTTATTCTGCTTTTGTTGGTCTTAATTGTTGTGCAACATCTGATACATCATTTGTGTTGGATTGAAAGATAATGTCCGCTAAAGAGCAAATCTTGCATTGTCTTGTCAGTAAAGGCATGCCAGATGTTATTATATCCATCTAAATTAGCAAGCTTTCATGTTCCCTGCTTGTCCTGATGACTGTAGTGTCAATATATTCATCATCACTTTTTCGTGGTGCACAAGATGCTTGTCATATTACGAAGTACAATTTTAATACCGATGCTCAGTGATGGTTTATTGCCATGCGATGGATATGACGTTAGCTATTGGAATTTTTGGTGTTAGAAAAATACTCCATTTTGTAATGAATGAGAAGAAATGGATTGCTTCAGTCACTATATGCGTTACTTTAAGCATGCATATTGCGTAGGTCACACTTGATACTACATTGGCCAACTTGATTTTATGCTTCTGTTTCCTGCAATCTTTCCACCGGTGCTGTGTGCATATGTTCTCTTTGTCTTTATGATGATATCAACTATCATTCTGGCTATGTGGATATTTTTGTGTTACCAAAGTGATACTTCCTGATTCTGACTAACTTCTTATTCAACTCAGGCAAATGATTTATTTAAGAGGATATGCTTGAAGTTGGATGCGCTCTCTCATTTCCACTTTGCCCCAAAGCCGGTATGTGATAGCTCTCTATTAGACAGCATCGTATAATACCTCAAGTTTGCAATTTTTGGTATGAAGGACAAGTGTTGTCTTTTCAGGTCATTGAGGATATGTCCATACAAGTTAATATACCTGCTCTAGCAATGGAAGAGGTACCACAATCATTGTTTTTCTCTTGTGAAGTTATTCTATTTGAGTATTTCATTCATGTAACGACTTGTCTTCCTTGGCAGGTTGCACCTGTAGCTGTTTCAGATGCCGCAATGCTCGCTCCCGAAGAAGTTTTTGAAGGGAAAGGGGATATTAAAGAAGACGTGGAGCTTACACAAGCTGAGCGCAAAAGAAGAAGAGCCAACAAGAAGAGGAGATATGCAGGTATTTTTTTTCTCTTTGGGGTTTCACTCGCCTCGACGGCTTTTGAAAAATCCTCCCAAGAAACAATGAATCCTGCTCTCTACTTCATCACCAGGGTAGTTCATGGTTGTATTCAGTTGTATTACTCCCTCCATTCCTAAATATAAGTCTTTCTAGAGATTTCACTATGGACTACATACGGATGTATATAGACGTAGTTTAGAGTGTAGATTCACTCATTTTACTCGGTATGTAGTCTCTTATTGGAATCTCTAAAAAGACTTGTAGTATTTAGGAACGGAGGGAGTAGTATATTGGAAGATTTGGAGCAGCGCAATCTCACACATGGACTGAATTGTGTTGGCAACATGACAAAAACCTGCTACTTTGCCATGCAGAATCGCACAAGGAGAGGCCAGCCAAGCTGCGGAAAGAGAACTCATCAAATATATAGGAAGCTGCTGCTTACATGCTATATGTATTGCAAACCTTTGGAGTTGGTTGGAGGGAGGACCGCCACCAACAGTGTAATGCCTTTCGTGATCTGATGCCTGGCCTGCAATTTCAAGGCTCTGATGTAGCCAGTTTTCGAGCTTTCATGCAGTGTAAAAGCATTTCCTTTTAGAATTTCTCACAGGGAGTGAGTGTCTTCTCGAGTAGAATAGAATTGAACTCTTGCGAGTATAAGAGTGTCATGTACTTCCTCCGTTCCGAAATATTTGTCTTTCTAGTCATTTCAAATGGATTACCACATACGGATGTATGTAGACATATTTTAGAGTGTAGATTCGCTCCTTTTGCTCCGTATGTAGTCACTTGTTGAAATATCTAGAAAGACAAATATTTAGGAACGGAGGGAGTACTAGATAATGCATCAGGGTGTCCTTCCGGCACTCGAAGCCGAATTCAACCCAGAAACTGAGCAAGGTGGTACAAAGTTTACCATATTCGAATACAGTTTGACCATGTTGTACCTACATAGGTAAAATTTTGAGATTGAGGCCGTTTTGTACTATTGAGCGCGGGAGCATCATCATCATAGTTGCCTGCACCCTCCCCCCCCCCCCCCCTCGTCTGGTTCTTTCTACTCCCGGATATGTTCCTGTTGCACTAGTTATTGTAAGTTTGCAACCATTTGCTTAGTTCAAGTCCAACGGGCGCCCATTTTTTCCGTTTGGATAGGGCAATGGGGCGGCGGTCGGCTGTCTTTCTGATGCGCTGCCGTTGGGCGCATCTAATCCGGCATGGCTGTCTGGAGCCTCTATGTATACATTTTTTTTTGCCATTGGAATACATTTTTTTATTTCGTTCAACAACATTTTGATATATTAGAGTACACAATTCATCAATTCTTCACTAGGGAAGTGAGAACAAAGAAAACAAGAATTACAATTAGACACTTCAAAGGATAACCAACTTTCATAAATACTCTTACTAGTTGGATGAATATCTTCTTTATATCTTCATTGTTGATCTGCGGCTTCTCGAGTTTGTACGCTTTTTTCTTGTTCGATTCCAAAGAATTCGACATCACTTTACATCTAGTCTCATCTTTAGCCTTCATTCTAGCAACGAGTGCACGTGCATCTATCATTCTTGCTATCAATAGATCAATGTAATCTTCTTTCCAATACCAAAACTTGCATACATCCTACACACAAAATTGAGCAAGCAATAACCTACCGAAAATGCATCGAATCCAGTGAGCACAACGGAATCAAAAGAAGCACATACCCCATCTTTTTTGCACTTAAAGAACACCAATCCGGAATGTTCCGGCATGGTAGAAACCCAAGCGCACGACCTGCCGCTGGCAGTCGTCGCACTTTATGACCGGCAATGGTGAGCTGACGAGCTGCTGGTCCAGCGCCGAGCCCGGGCGGTGGCTGAGCGTGTCTTTGCCAGCGAACCGCCGACAACTTAGATCCAAGCAGCTAGAGGCGGAGTTAATACCTGCATGCGGCGTGGAGGCGTTGCCAGGGCTGTGCGGTTCGGCACCCGGCCAATCCATGGCAAGCCGCAGTCGCCGGTGGCTAGATGCGCCAAATCCAGTGACAGCGGCGGCAACCGCAGATCTACCGGTTGCGTGCCGTTGATGGGGCGAGAGAGGACAAGGCTAGGCTGGACAGCGAGGAGGCGGCCCGGGAAAATGGGCGGTGACGGCGGCTATGGCCGGGGCAGGGGGTGGGGGCGTAGGGGAGGTGAAGAGAAAAAGGAGCCTCTGTGTGCCCGACGGGCAGGTTAGGGGAGGACAAGGGCACGCGTCCCGCCCGTTATCTCGATGCAAACACGGAGCCGAAAATGAGTCAGCGACGGATAAAAAATAAACGTTTGTCTGTTTGCTCCAGCATGTTGGGCCGTGATTTATGTATATCTACCGGAAACGCGGCCGGATCATTTTGGGTCGTGAGTTGTAGTTGCCTCCTCACGTCCCGAGCGCGTGACTGAGAAAAGTGCTAAAACAATATGCAGCACTACCAAGCGAATGTCCTGCCGAGGTCATCCACGTTGAGTCGTTGACTCGTTTGAGTCCTGGTCATTCAGGACTAGTTTGACTAAACCCTGCAATTTCGAACTGCAATTTCTGTTTCAAAAGCAATTCCGCAACCGAGCGAGAGCTCAGCGAAAACAGCAGACAGCAGCAGCAGGGCAACCCACCAAATGCCCCAAACCCTCCGCTCCCTCCTCTTCTAGGGTTTCCTCCTCCCCGTCCGCGCCGCCCGCCCGCCCATGGCCGCCACCTCCGGCGACGCCCCGGTCCCGCCCGCCATGCCGGACCTCGTCCGTGACCACCTCTACTTCGGCGGCATCAACGACGCCATCGCGGCCCTCACCGCCTCCCTCCCGGACGGTACCGACATCACCCACGTCCTCTCCGTCGTCAGCTCCGCCTCCATCTCCTTCTTCACCGACTACCGCCCGGGCCTCTCCTTGCCAGCCGAGGAGGTCCGCCGCGTCGTCGCCGGGGAGGACGGGGCGCCCTCGGCGGTGGCCCCGGGGCGGCTGATGCGGGTGGTGGAGAGGACCGGGGAAGGGCTAAGGGTGACGCGGATGGCCGTGCCGCTCAGGGACACGGAGGAGGAGAACCTGCTCGACCACCTCGAGCCGTGCCTCGACTTTATCGACGAGGGGAGGAAGGCGGGCAGCGTGCTCGTGCATTGCTTCGCGGGGGTCTCGAGGAGGTACGCTTGCTTATCAACACCAGATCCCGGTTGCTTCCGTTGTTCTGTAAGCCCCACGTTTTTATTGTCTCGGTTTATATGTTCTTGTTTGCATGTCACGAAAAACTAGTTTGGTTGCCATATTTATCTTGTCAACACCTTCCTGCAAAGTAACTGTGAGCATTTCAAATCACATGAATGTCCATCTGTAATGATTTGGCTAAATGGATATTTTGTATTGACCAACCTGTCCAAAATCAATTTGCGGTCGTGTATCATCTCAAAATTACATATACTTTAGCAGAAATGGTCCACATGGCTGCGCATTATATAAGGCACATCTGAAAAAATTATGATACGTTGTATTCATCATCGACAATCTGCCATCTACTTACATATCAGTTTGTTTTGTAAAATTTCTGTTTGTCTGATGCTCCAACTGGTTTTATCTGGTAAATGCAGATTAAAATGTTCATTTGCTATGGCGGTTAATGTTTCAATCCTGTTTATGTATGCATGTGTATGGAGGGACATGTAGTGAACAGTCACAATAACTGTAAATAAAACTAGTAACTGGGCACTTAGCCAAAAACCGTGTGTTTTGCTGAATAGAAAATGCACATCATCTTATTTTTGGCTAAATATACAGTTAATACGCATCATCTCACTCGACACACACACACATTGATCAGCATTAGGGCATGTTTGGTTGTCCTTCACACTTTACCACACTTTTGTGCCATAAGTGTGGCATGCTGCAGTTTTTGTGGTGGTCAAATTGTTCGCCACACTTGTGGCAAAAGTTAGCTAGCAGCTGAGTTTATGACAAGTGGAGCATGTGTGACTAAGCCATTATGGCATGCCACAACTGTGGCTAGAACAAAACACTTGCCACTGTGGCGGAAAAGTGTGGATGCCAACCAAACATGCCCTATGTCCTTGCAAGGGAACATACTAACCCCCTTTTGCCGGGTATAACCAGCTGGACTACTAGGCTAATAGAAATTGTTACAAAAGAAACTGATGGTTAAGTGTGGCATTTTGGTTAATGCCTATTACCTCATACTGCTTTCTCAAATGTGTCTTGTATAACAAGCATGTCGACTGTTTGTACTGAAGTGGTTGTATAGTGGGACAATACACGACTAAAATTTGATTTTGCATAGGTTGGTACAAACCAATCCAGTTAAAACATTGCCACTGCATCTAAACCGGTCCATTTATGCTACAGAAAGATGTAGACATTTGCAAGATAAGCTGTCGAACTGTTTTTTCCCTGCATGCCAACCAGAACAAAGAGGCGAAGGCTGGTGATAGTGATGTTAAGCTAGAAAAGAAAGAGACCATGCCTATCAACGTAAAACCGGTGGATGCTGCTAATCTGGAACACCCCCGCCAGGCATAATAAAGTTTTAAATCTGACCTGCTGAGGCTGTGGGCAGTCTGAGGCATTTTGTAAGCTCCAGGCTGCATTGCATATCTCAATTTTTTCCTCTCAGAAAGCAAAATGCTACTAGTGAAGAGAGCAGAAAGCGGTTGTCCCATCCTTAGACTCCAGCATGCCTCTGAAGTTAAGAGGGGAGTGGTGTTTTGGTGTTGTTCTGGTGAGAAGAGGTGGACGCGAAACAAAGTTTTCTTGAAGTCCCACATCGATGTGTTTGTGCGTGACCAGGGGAAGCCAGCAGGCTTCACCTTTTTCTATGGCGAACCACGTTGGGAGTTCATGGCAGATAGTTGGTATTTGTTGAGTTACCTGAGGTGCCAATCAGTGCTAGCCTGGCTATGTGTGGGAGGTTTGAACACAGTCCGATACGACACGCTGACAGCTAAAGCATTTGAGAGTTAGGTTGGGAGTGGTGGTGGATGGAGGAGTTTTGAAATGTGGTTGGTGACACTGGTGTTACTTCAGTTTGCCATATACTTTGGCTATGATGAGCTTATCAGTGTTGTCCCTAGCAATGAGGAGCCATGGGTATGATTTGCAAGAGGATACTATTTTTTTTAATTCGCCGGAGCAAGATGGCTGCAGCATGTCTCTCGAGCAACCTGTGATGGATTGCGGCTAGCATAGAATTGTCAGGCGGTGGTGTTGAAACTGACTCGCAGAGCTGATAAACCCATGAAGCGCCACCTCTTTTCAGGGTCACACTTGTCTAACATATCTCCAATTGTAATGGAGTTCGACAAGCTAGGCAGAAGTTTCTTGTAGTTGAAACTATAGTCTTCTTGTGAAGGGGGCCAAATCTTGTTTTAACTGGTGCATGTGGCTTAATGCAATTCCATATTTTTATCGGTGTTCTTTGTTATTTGTAATCCTGCTATAGTAAGTAATGATGAGTTCAGTGAGTTCTAGTATAAAAGATATTCTTAGTCATATGGAACATTATGTTTTTGAGCTTAAGAATGTTTAGCAAGTAAGAAAGCTGACAACTCATGGCTCTTGGTAACCAATTAGTATAGGATGCATTGCAATTTCCACATATAACTTCCTATTTGATGTGCCGGAAATGGGGAATGTGTATTTTTCACTTATAATGATGCCATTCACGTTCACTATATAACATCTATTTGGAATTTCTATCATGCTGCAGTGCTACCATCATCACGGCATATCTAATGAGAACAGAGCAGAAATCTCTGGATGGTATGATTTTTTTTGAGCAAAATTTGTAATACACTAATCTTTAGTTTGTATGTTGCTTGAATTATCTGATCCACCTTTTATAATCCATGTGGCATTCACTACTTTATTCTTTTTCCAGAAGCACTAGAGTCCTTGAAGGAAATTAATGAGTCCGTTTGCCCAAACGACGGTTTCCTTGACCAGGTAAGCTTTCATTATGAACTGGTTGCACTAAATCTCACTAGATTTCTTTTATTAAGTCGAATTTCCTATACTTTGCAGTTAAAATTGTTTGAAGAAATGGGTTTCAAGATTGATACTTCAAGTCCTTTATACAGGCGCTTCCGCTTGAAATTGTTAGGTTGGTCATTTTCCAACATTATCATTTCGTCAAGTTCCCTTGCCTTTGTGGGCCTTCTAATTCTTGTGGTTGCAAGGTGCTCTCTTGCTGAAAATAGAACAGTTTGTCATAGATTCTGTAAAATTTTATCATATCAAGCAGATTCAGTTGCTCTACTTGCCGCCCCAGTGATATTTCTCAATCTTAGCAGCACATTGATTAAGTGTTTGCCTATTACTTGTCGCAGGTCAGTCCTACAAAGTTGGAGAGAAAATAGGGAACCATGTATTTGAAGACGATCCTGGAGTTGCTCGACAGCCTAATCCTAACCAGGAATTGTCAGGCAAGGAGAAGACCCTTAAAACAGCATACCGCTGCAAGAAATGCAGGAGGATCGTTGCTGCACAGGACAATGTTATCGGCCACACTCCTGGCGAGGGCAACTCTAGCTTTGCGTGGCACGACAAGAGGAAAGGCCACACACACAACAAGGAACAAGATTGTTCCTCTCTGTATGTCGAGCCTCTAAAGTGGATGACTCCAGGTAAAGTCATCTCTTGCAGTAACATAGTGCGTTCTATATGTATATTGATGCGGTCCATAGCATATCACCAGTCTGTTCATTATCTGCTGTTGCTCATGATGAAGCAGTAGAAGATGGTGCTTTGGAGGGGAAGCTGTCGTGCATCCACTGCGGGGCGCGCCTAGGGTACTTCAACTGGTCAGGGATCCAGTGCAACTGTGGCAGCTGGATCACCCCTGCCTTCCAAATTTCCAAGAGCAAAGTTGATGTAAGCACCATCTAGATTTTCTCCCATGGGTTAGCAGATTCGAGGAGTTCGTCAGGGGGTGGTGTAGATACCATATCGTCTGAACCGTCATGCATTGGATCACAAGGAGCAAAAGCTGGAGCCTGCTTCATGCATTCACCTATTGTACTCTGAAATACTGTACCTCACAACAGCTTACAGGAGAAGTTGAACACATCATAGTGAAGCAGTCGCAGATCCTAAACGTTTACTACCTGCTTTTTCATCAATTAAGCGGCAACCTGATATATTTTTAACGTTGTAGGGAATTCACGAGTGTGGTGTAGTGGGATGGAGCGGTGTGGAGCGGCTTGCAAGGGGTAGAATGGGTGAGTGGAATGAACTTGTGGTGGAATAGAGTCGGTTGGTTATGATGGGTTACACCACAAATGGGTATCAGAGTATATATACAGAGAGTCCGAAATCTGACGCAAAAAGCAATTAGGCTCGGAAGTGCCGGAAGAAAACTTGTGGAACTACCTCAAATAAATTTGAAACTCCAAGGCAACATTCAAAACCAGAGAAAATGCAATACTTGAAAGTTGAGCGATGGCTCCGAATGAAAAATGCAGTAGGACCGTAGTAAACACACACAATCTCGAAATGAGAAGTTGCAGAAAGAGGCTAAGGCACATCTTCGAAGTTTTTGATGAAAAAGAGCTTGGATGTTTCAAAGTGGATTGGCTCAGCAGTTCCGGAACAAAGAAAATGATGGTATCAGGAATTGTTCTCGAAGTATGAATGACAAGTGCTCCGGTAGTACCAAAAGATAAGTCTTCCGAAGTACCAGGGCTTAGAAAGATTCATACAATGATACAAAGGAATGACTAGAGAGTGGAAAAGCCGAGCCGAGCTTGATGTAGACAACAACTTCAAAAATTCGGGAAGGGATCAACCTTGCGCTGCAGTGGAGCACCTTACCTATCGATATTGAATCCGACTGCCTAGAAGCTGTGACTACGTTGAAGAGCGCTGAGGGTAACATGTCAAAATTTTCTTTCATGATCAGAGAGATTAAGCAAAGTATGGGGGAACGGGACTCTTTCATTACTCATATTCGTCGCAATGGCAATTGTGCTAGTCATGTTTTAGCAAATTTTGGTAGAACTCAGGGCCGAACCATGGTCTGGCTTGGTTCCGTTCCCGAGGATGTCCTAGATATTGTATTGCGAGATTGTAATCACGAGTAATGGAAGAGTTATTGTCGCAAAAAAAAAAAAACTCACCGAAATGATTAGTCCTCTCAATTTTTATTTTGCCACTGGTCCTCTCAAATAGTTTTGTCATAAGTCATCAAAATCAATTCGGGTACAATTCATCATATCCGCCACCGCCTGTTTACGATGGACCTTACTTAATCATATAGTCTTTGCTAAACCAAAACATGCCATTGTGTACACTGGGATTGATTGCGCCACAATCATTATTACAAGTTGCTCTTTGTCACACTAGTTTTCTTAAAAAAAGAATACCGGTGCAAACCCTTAAAATTTTGTAAAAGCATTTTTGAAAATTGTACATATGATTCATACACTTGAAACCTGCTTCGTGCACATATGATTTATAACAAACATCAATCAACTGGTTAAACATACAGGGTTGTGAGAGAAAAACGGATTTATAGTACAAACTCGCTTTTAATCACAATAAGTTGCTTCGCAATAACTTTCATTGCAACGCGTACATTTGGATGTGGCTTTGAACATCTTGTGATGAGGATCACAATGGTGGAAACGCATTGTAGTTTTCGACACACGTCTTAAACACATTGCACAACTTTTACTTTTTAGGATAACTTCTGCATAACTTTATGTAATCTAAATTGGATGTGTGCATGCGTTCATTTGTACATGTCCGATTGATGTTTCTAGAGTGCCATGGCATGTGTGAGAGGAGACAGTCGGATGTGCTCGAGTGAAATACAAAAAACCACCACATTGTACACATCCATTTGAATTTGCCACCACTTAACCTACGGCAGCAAAAATCTACCGTAGTGGTAGATTTGGACTATTCAGGAGCTTCCTTGCTCAACCACACGAACCAGTAATTGCTCGTCATGTCGGATGCCAACCATACTCATTTCGGAACACAAATTCCTTTTCCCCCCAACCCTACAGGAATTGAACCGCTTTCAATGTAAGCCTTTCAAATTTCATGTGGATTTGTTCCCAAAAGAAAGCAGCATGCACATTACAGTTACAGCTCTGCACTCTGTTGACATACACACCGTAGCAACGCTTCACTATAGGACTAGGTCTCGCCTCTTCTTCGGGTTCGATGGCTCCGCACCGCCCGTTCCTTTCCTCATCATCGCCACGAACTCTGAATAGTCTATCCTCCCATCCTGCATGCGCCGTCAAGGAAACAGTTTCAGTTCCTTTCGATGCATTTACCATCTATTGTTTTGAATGTATTTTTCTTTCTTACGTTGTCGGAATCGGCTTCGGCAATGACATCCTTGAATTCCTCGGCGTCGAACAACTTCTGCTCTTGTAAGGCCTGCTCCAGCTCTTCTTTTGTGATGTACCTGCAAGAGGTATATGAGCCTCCAAAAATCCTGAATCCAGGAGCCTGAGATGTACTATCTCTGTTTCTTTTCTTTTTCCAGGAAATACCACCTCTGTTTCTAATCTAAATATAAAATATTTTGGCAGTTTAAATTGAACTGCCAAAACGTCTTATATTTTGGAACAGAGGTTGTATTTAATTACCAGTTTGTTGGTGCTCAACTTACCCACTGTTGTCCTTGTCGAAGTATTGGAACGCGGTGTAGAGGTGCTCTTCCCTGTCCATTCTGTTCATGTGCACCGTCGCGGTGACGAACTCCTCGTAGTCGATCAATCCATTGCCGTCGGCATCGGCCTGGAAATCGAAGCAGAGAATTATTTCTGTTCATGTCAAATACGTATATGTAACACCACGTCGTTGATTGGTTGTCATCTGAATCAAGACTCACTGCTTCCATCAGTTGCTGAATTTCATGGTCCGAAAACTTGTTGCCCTGCTTGGCCAGCCCGTTCTTGAGCTCTTCGAGGGTGATGGTGCCGCTGTTGTCCTTGTCGATGCTCTTGAACATCTCCTTGAGCCCCTTGATCTCCTCCTCTGACAGGCACCCGGCAATGACCTACACAAAGTTGAGCGCAAAGTTATCAAAGATTAGTTAGTTACCTGAACAAGTGCTGTCAATGTCAGTCCATGTGCCTACTCTCAGTGCGGCTTTCTTGAACTGGTTCATGGCCACGAACTGCTTCATCCTGTCCAGAACGACGTTGTCGAGCGGCGTGTCGGGGGCGTCTCCGTCTTCCTTGATCCATGGGTGGTCTGAAAAAGCTCAAGTTATTTCAGGGCATCGATTGTCTTTCTCATGTACATACATGAAGCGTGCACGAAGCAAGCATTTGACAGGAGGAAAAAGGAACATGCAGAAGTGGCTTACCGAGGACTTGGGTGGCCGTAAGCCTGTCCTTGGGGTTGATATGGAGCATCTTCCTGATAAGATCCTTGGCTCCGGGGGAGATGTTGGGCCACGGCTCGCTGACGAAGTCGATTTCACCGCGCAGAATGGCGGTGAAGATGGCGTTCTCATTCTCCGCCCAGAAGGGAGGGACGCCGGAGAGGAAGATGTAGAGCATGACGCCCATGCTCCAGACGTCGGCCTCGTGCCCGTACTTGCGCTTGAGCACCTCCGGGGCGATGTAGTAGGCGCTGCCGACGATGTCCTTGAACACCTCGCCTTCTTTGAAGAAGACGGAGAGGCCGAAGTCGGTGGCCTTGATGGGCGACGACTCGTCCCGGTTGAGCATAAGGAAGTTCTCCGGCTTGAGGTCCCGGTGCATCACCCCCATGGAGTGGAAGGTGTGCACGGTCCCGACCACCGACCGGAGCAGCGAGGCGGCGGCGCGCTCCGTGTAGTGCCCCTTGGCGATGATCCGGTCGAAGAGCTCCCCGCCGGCGCACAGCTCCATCACCAGGTGCACGTTGTGCTTGTCCTCGTAGGCGCCGCGGAGGTCCACGATGTTGGGCTGGCCGGAGAGGTGGCGCATGATCTCCACCTCCCGCCGGACGTCCTCCACGTCCTCCGCGCCCGACAGCTTCCGCTTCGCGATCGTCTTGCACGCCAGCTTCTCCCCCGTCTCCGTGTGGGTGCACAGGTAGGTCACGCCGAACTGGCCGCGCCCGAGCTCGTCGCCGATGGTGTAGGTCGCGCGCACGTCCTCCATGGGCCGCCCGAGCACCTCGCCCACGGGGGCCGGCGGCTTGGCATTGGGGTCCGCCTTGGTTGCCGGGGAGGCGGGCTCGGCCTCGGCGGCGCCAGGAGCAGGAGCCGGGCCATCGTTGGTCGGTGCGTTGTCCCCGCGCGGCGTCTTCGGGGGCGCCGGCGGCTCTGCCTCGGCCGCCGCGTCGGCAGCGGCAGCCTGCCCGGCTCCGTTTGTGCAGCATTGGCCCATGGCTGCGGGGAATGCGCGCTGGCCGCTCCGAGGGAGGAGAGGCAGGCACAGGCATGCATGAAGAGCACGCACGTACACACATGCACAAACCAAAGTTCGGAGATGGGTTTCGTTATCTTTGCCACACAAAAAATGGTTTTGAGCTTGGAAGGTTGGGAGTGAATGGCGGGAAGGAGGAGGATTATTGTGCTGGTGTCACAACCTGAACCTGAAGCTGTCTGTTTTCTTCTTCAGGTAGGTGTAGCATTTCTGGCAATACCGCTTTGATCGGATCCTACGGCTCACATGGCTCCTCGCCTGATCTCGTCGCTGAGCCGTCAGATCCCTTTAACCGTTATGGAGTGGTTATTCTTGTTATTTCTCCTTCCGTTCCAAAATATAAGGTGTATAGTTTTTTCAAAAGTCAAATATATTCATGTTAGACCAAGTTTAAAAATAAAAACTACAATAACAAATTTGTATCATTAGATTCATCATGAAAAGTATTTTCATATTCTTATTTATTTTGTATTGTAGATGTCAATATTTTATTTTATAATCTTGATCAAACATACACAAGTTTGACTTGCACAAAATCGATACATCTTATATTCTGAAAGGAAACAAGTAACTTAACCGCTGTAATGGGTAATGAACCGTCTATATAAGCGGGTGGTTTAACAAGCTACTCAGCTCATTAAGGCTTGTGCTCATTAAGCCTCAGCTCATTAAGCTTAACAAGCAGAAAATCTGCTCGGCTCTGTTCATTTGGAACTCATTAAGCTCATGAGCACCCACAAGCGCTCGTTAATAGACTACGACGTGTCACCGTCCATGGGATGTGAGTGTAGATGTGGTTTTTGTGGAGGAGAATGTTGACTATAGAAGAAGGTGCACTAGTTGCCTCCTATGAGCTAGGTTGGGTAGATGGGGGAGGTGCTACAAAAACATTGCCACATAAGATAAAAATATATCTTGTGTTGTACTAACGAGTTTAATGAGCTTCTTGTGACACTCGTTAGCTCGTTTGTTAAGCTTACTAATCTTAACAAGATGAAGTCAGTGATTTGTTATGTTCATTAAGAAGCGAGCTACAAGCTTAACAAGCCAAGCTATCGAGCGCCCATTAAGCTCACGAGCTACGAGCTGTTGGTCCAGCCTTATAAGCCAGGTTGTGGCTGGTGTGGAGTACGTTGAATTGTCTATTTCTAATGGATGGACTCGATACCTTGTAGCTACAGTAATGTAGAAATGGCCTTATTGGTTTGAACTTAAAACCCTATCTTGTTCCCTTTATTACCATATTTACTGTCCCAAATTCCCCTTGATCCAACCCGGGTCCTAAACAAATTGGTATTCGAGCTCAAGTTCCTTGGTGGCGTTTTCTATTGGTGATTTTTTCCATTAGATTGGTCAAATACCACCCTCTTGCAGTGGCGGCTTTGAGTGATTCTGGTAGCGCGGGCGGCGGTGTTGGTGGTGCCAGTGGCGGTGGTTGTTCCGGTGTAGATCAGTTGAGTGGAGTGGTTGTTCAAGAACATCTCTCGTTCGATAAAATTCCATGTCTAGCTCTGATACATGCACCATGGAGACGAGGATCGTTGGCGGCGACACGATCTAAACATGGGACTGGTTGTTGGCTTGTCCAGTGGTAAAATTCGTCACCTATTTTTCAGATCAAGGAGATGGGGAGGAGCAAAAAGAACATCAATGAGGCAGATTTGCAGGAAGTTCTGTCTATGAAAGAAGAATTAATGGTTTTTAAAAAGGACAACGCAACCCTACAGAAAGACGTCTCCAAATGACAAGAGGACGTTCAGTCTATTAGATCCAAGTAATGTGAGATTTCTCTACAAGAGGAGTGGGACAAGCAGTAGTATAATTGGGCGAACAACTGTCAGCTATGAGTACAATGTTGCAATCGATTGTCCCACAAACAAGTGCAAACAAGTAGAAACAAGTCGAAGAGAGAACTGTACACACTGTCAAATTTCCTCTACAACAAGAACAAGTATAGAGAAAATGGCTAGAAATGAACAATTGAGAAAGCACTTGGAAAAGGATAAGGAAAGGACCAAACAAATAGAAGACCTACAGTTACATAATTTACCACCCATTCATACCGACGACAACTCCTAGTTTTCAACAACATCATGCTTATGAAAGTACCTGTGTTGTGGGCACACCTTGTTGGGGAACGCAGTATTTCAATTTTTTTACCTACGATCACGCAAGATCTATCTAGGATATGCATAGCAACGAGCGGAGAGAGTGTGTCCACGTACCCTCGTAGACCGAAAGCGGAAGCGTTTAGTAACGCGGTTGATGTAGTCGAACGTCTTCGCGATCCAACCGATCCAAGCACCGAACGCACGGCACCTTCGCGTTCAGCACACGTTCAGCTCGATGACGTCCCTCGAGCTCTTGATCCAGTTGGGCCGAGGGAGAGTTCCGTCAGCACGACGGCGTGATAACGGTGATGATGAAGTTACCGGCGCAGGGCTTGGCCTAAGCACTACGACGATATGACCGAGGTGTGTAACTGTGGAGGGGGGCACCGCACACGGCTAAGAGAAGACTTGGTGTGCCTTTGAGGTGCCCCCTCCCATGTATATAAAGGAGGGGAGGAGTAGAAAGCCGGCCAAGGGGGGCGTGCGCCATGGGGAGTCCAACTAGGATTCCCAATCCTTGTTGGAGTCCCCTTCCTTCCAACAGAGGGAGAGAGAGGGAAGGAGGAAGAGGGGAGAAGGAAAGAGGGGGCGCCGCCCCCTCCCTAGTCCAATTAGGGCTGTCCATGGGGGGGCTCCCTTGTGGCCCTCCTCTCCTTTCCACTAAGGCCCATGAAGGCCCATGAAGGCCCATGAAGGCCCATGAACTTCCCGGGGGGGGGGGTCCGATAACCCTCCGGCACTCCGATAGTTACCCGGTACCTCTCGAAACTCATCCGGTGTCCGAATAACATCGTCCAATATATCAATCTTTATCTCTCGACCATTTCGAGACTCCTCGTCATGTTCGTGATATCATCCGGGACTTCGAACAATCTTCGGTCATCAAATCACATAAACTCATAATATAAATCGTCATCGAACGTTAAGCGTGCGGACCCTACGGGTTCGAGAACTATGTAGACATGACTGAGACACATCTCCGGTCAATAACCAATAGCGGAACCTGGATGCTCATATTGGCTCCTACATATTCTACGAAGATCTTTATCGGTCAAACCGCATAACAACATACGTCATTCCCTTTGTCATCGGTATGTTACTTGCCCGAGATTCGATCGTCGGTATCATCATACCTAGTTCAATCTCGTTACCGGCAAGTCTCTTTACTCGTTCCATAATGCATCATCCCGCAACCAACTCATTAGTCACATTGCTTGCAAGGCTTATAGTGATGTGCATTACCGAGAGGGCCCAGAGATACCTCTTCGATATACGGAGTGACCAATCCTAATCTTGATCTATGCCAACCCAACAAACACCTTCGGAGACACCTGTAGAGCATCTTTATAATCACCCAGTTACGTTGTGACGTTTGATAGCACACAAGGTGTTCCTCCGGTATTCGGGAGTTGCATAATCTCGTAGTTAGAGGAACATGTATAAGTCATGAAGAAAGCAATAGCAATAAAACTGAACGATCATTATGCTAAGCTAACAAATGGGTCTTGTCCATCACATCATTCTCCTAATGATGTGATCCCGTTCATCAAATGACAACACATGTCTATGGTCAGGAAACTTAACCATCTATGATTAACGAGCTAGTCAAGTAGAGGCATACTAGGGACACTCTGTTTTGTCTATGTATTCACACATGTACTAAGTTTCCGGTTAATACAATTCTAGCATGAATAATAAACATTTATCATGATATAAGGAAATATAAATAACAACTTTATTATTGCCTCTAGGGCATCTTTCCTTTGGTCTCCCATTTGCACTAGAGTCAATAATTTAGTTCACATCGTCATGTGATTTAACACCAATAGTTCACATCTTTATGTGATTAGTTCACATCTCCATGTGACTAACACCCAAAGGGTTTACTAGAGTCAATAATCTAGTTCACATTGCTATGTGATTAACACCCAAAGAGTACTAAGGTGTTATCATGTTTTGCTTGTGAGAGAAGTTTAGTCAACGGGTCTGCCACATTCAGAGCTGTATGTATTTTGCAAATTTTCTACGTCTACAATGCTTTGCACGGAGCTACTCTAGCTAATTGCTCCCACTTTCAATATGTATCCAGATTGAGACTTAGAGTCATCCGAATCAGCGTCAAAGCTTGCATCGACGTAACCCATTACCACGAACTTTTTGTCACCTCCATAACCGAGAAACATGTCCTTATTCCACTAAGGATAATTTTGACCGCTGTTCAGTGATCCACTCCTGGATCACTATTGTACCCTCTTGCCAAACTCATGGTGAGGTACACAATAGGTCTGGTACACAACATAGCATACTTTATAGAACCTATGACTGAGGCATAGGGAAAGACTTATCATTCTCTTTCTATTTTCTGCTGTGGTCGGGTTTTGAGTCTTTACTCAACTTCACACCTTGCAACACAGGCAAGAACTCCTTCTTTGACTGTTCCATTTTGAACTACTTCAAAATCTTATCAAGGTATGTACTCATTAAAAAAATTATCAAGCGTCTTGATCTATCTCTATAAATCTTGATGCTTAATATGTAAGCAGCTTCACTGAGGTCTTTCTTTGAAAAACTCCTTTCAAATACTCCTTTATGCTTTCCAGAAAATTCTACATCATTTTTGATCAACAATATATCATTCACATATACTTATCAGAAAGGATGTAGTGCTCCCACTCACTTTCTTGTAAATACAGGCTTCACCAAAAGTCTGTATAAAACCATATGCTTTGATCACCTTATCAAAGCATATATTCCAACTCCGAGACGCTTGCACCAGTCCATAGATGGATCGCTGGAGCTTGCACACTTTGTTATCACCTTTAGGATTGAGAAAACCTTTCTTGTTGCATCATATACAACTCTTCTTTAAGAAATCCATTAAGGAATGTAGTTTCGACATCCATTTGCCAGATTTCATAAAATGTGGCAATTGCTAACATGATTCAGACAGACTTAAGCATCGCTACGAGTGAGAAAATATTATCGTAGTAACACTACTATCAGCGTCCGTCTTCCTCTTGAAGATCCATTTATTCTCAATGGCTCGCCGATCATCGGGCAAGTCAATCAAAGTCCATACTTTGTTCTCATACATGGATCCCATCTCAGATTTCATGGCTTCAAGTCATTTCGCGGAATCTGGGCTCATCATCGCTTCCTCATAGTTCGTAGGTTCGTGATGGTCTAGTAACATGACTTCCAGAACAGAATTACCATACCACTCTGGTACGGACCGTACTCTGGTTGATCTACGAGGTTCAGTAGTAACTTGATCTGAAGTTTCATGATCATCATCATTAGCTTCCTCACTGATTGGTGTAGGAATCACTGGAACTGATTTCTGTGATGTACTACTTTCCCATTTGGGAGAAGGAACAATTACCTCATCAAGTTCTACTTTCCTCCCACTCACTTCTTTCGAGAGAAATTCCTTCTCTAGAAAGGATCCATTCTTAGCAACGAATATCTTGCCTTCGGATCTGTGATAGAAGTTGTACCCAACAGTCTCCTTTGGGTATCCTATGAAGACGCATTTCTCCGATTTGGGTTCGAGCTTATCAGGTTGAAGCTTTTTCACATAAGCATCGCAGCCCCAAACTTTAAGAAACGACATATTAGGTTTCTTGCCAAACCATAGTTCATACGGTGTCATCTCAACGGATTTAGATGGTGCCCTATTTAACGTGAATGCAACTGTCTCTAATGCATAACCCCAAAACGATAGTGGTAAATCGGTAAGAGACATAATAGATCGCACCATATCCATTAAAGTACAGTTACGACGTTCGGACACACCATATGCTATGGTGTTCCAGGTGGCATGAGTTTGTGAAACTATTCCACATTTTTTTAATTGAAGGCCAAACTCGTAACTCAAATATTCGCCTCCGCGATCAGATCGTAGAAACTTAATTTTCTTGTTACGATGATTCTCCACTTCACTCTGAAATTATTTGAACTTTTCAAATGTTTCAGACTTGTGTTTCATCAAGTAGATATACCCATATCTGCTCAAATCATCTGTGAAGGTCAGAAAATAACGATACCCGCCGTGAGCCTCAACACTCATCAGACTGCATACATCAGTATGTATTATTTCCAATAAGTCAGTGGTTCGCTCCATTGTTCCGGAGAACGGAGTCTTAGTCATCTTTCCCATGAGGCATGGTTCGCAAGCATCAAGCGATTCATATTCATACACTAGTATGTTGCACTATCATTATCAACTTTGCATCTTTTGGCATCAATATTATGAATATGTGTATCACTACGATCGAGATTCAATAAACCATTCACCTTGGGTGTATGGCTATAGAAGGTTTTATTCATGTAAACAGAATAACAATTATTCTTTGACTTAAATGAATAACCGTATTGCAATAAATATGATCCAATCATATTATGCTCAATGCAAACACCAAATAACATTTATTTTAGGTTCAACACTAATCCCGAAGGGAGTGTGCGATGGTGATCTTATCAACCTTGGAATCACTTCCAACACACATCGTCACCTCGCCCTCAACTAGTATCTGTTCATTTTGCAACTCCTCTTTCGAGTTACAAATCTTTGCAACTTGAACCGGTATCAAATACCGAGGGGCTACTATGAACACTAGTAAAGCACACATCAATAACATGTATATCAAATATACCTTTGTTCACTTTGCCATTCTTCTTATCCGCCAAGTATTTGGGGCAGTTCCGCTTCCACTGACCATTTCCTTTGCAGTAGAATCACTCAGTTTCAGGCTTGGGTCTAGCTTTGGCCTTCTTCACGTGAGTGACAACTTGCTTGCCATTTTGAAGTTCCCTTTCTTTCCCTTGCCCTTTTTCTTGAAACTAGTGGTCTTGTTAACCATCAACACTTGATGCTATTTCTTGATTTCTACCTTCGCTGATTTCAGCATCGCGAAGAGCTTGGGAATCGTTTTCATCATCCCTTGCATATTGTAGTTCATCACGAAGTTCTAGTAACTTGGTGATAGTGACTAGAGAACTCTGTCAATCACTATCTTATCTAGAAGATTAACTCCCACTTGATTCAAGCGATTCTAGTACCCAGACATTCTGAGCACATGCTCACTAGCTGATCTATTCTCCTCCATCTTGTAGGCAAGGTACTTGTCAGAGGTCTCATACCTCTCGACTCGGGCATGAGTCTGAAATATCAATTTTAGTTCTTGGAACATCTCATATGCTCCATGGTGTTCAAAACATTTTTGAAGTCCCGGTTCTAAGCCATAAAGCATGGCGCACTAAACTATCAAGTAGTCATCATACCGAGCTTGCCAAACGTTCATAACGTCTGCATCTGCTCCTGCAATAGGTCCGTCACCTAGCGGTGCATCAAGGACATAATTCTTCTGTGCAGCAATGAGGATAATCCTCAGATCACGGACCCGGTCCGCATCATTGCTACTATCATCTTTCAACTTAGTTTTCTCTAGGAACATATCATAAATAAAACGGGGAAGCTATACACGAGCTATTGATCTACAACATACATATGCAAATACTATCAGGACTAAGTTCATGATAAATTAAAGTTCAGTTAATCATATTACTAAAGAACTCCCACTTAGCTAGACATCCCTCTAGTCATCTAAATGATCACGTGATCCATATCAACTAAACCATGTCCGATCATCACGTGAGATGGAGTAGTTTTCAATGGTCAACATCAATATGTTGATCATATCTACTATATGATTCACGCTCGACCTTTCGGTCTCAGTGCTCCGAGGCCATATCTGCATATGCTAGGCTCGTCAAGTTAACCCGAGTATTCTGCATGTGCAAAACTGGCTTGCACCCGTTGTATGTGAACGTAGGGCTTATCACACCCGATCATCACGTGGTGTCTCGGCATGATGAACTCTAGCAACGGTGCATACTCAGGGAGAACACTTATACCTTGAAATTTAGTGAGAGATCATCTTATAGTGCTACCGCCTTACTAAGCAAAATAAGATGCATAAAGGATAAACATCACATGCAATCAAAATAAGTGATATGATATGGCCATCATCATCTTGTGCCTTTGATCTCAATCTCCAAAGCACCGTCATGATCACCATCGTCACCGACTTGACACCTTGATCTCCATCGAAGCATCGTTGTCGTCTAGCAAACTATTGCTTCTACGACTATTGCTACCGCTTAGTGATAAAGTAAAGCAATTACATGGCGATTGCATTTCATACAATAAAGCAACAACCATATGGCTCCTGCTAGTTGCCGATAACTGTTACAAAACATGATCATCTCATACAACAATTTATATCTCATCACGTCTTGACCATATCACATCACAATATGCCCTGCAAAAACAAGTTAGACGTCCTCTACTTTGTTGTTGCAAGTTTTACGTGGCTGCTATGGGCTTCTAGCAAGAACCGTTCTTACCTATGCATCAAAACCACAATGATTTTTCGTCAAGTGTGCTGTTTTAACCTTCAACAAGGACAGTCCATAGTCAAACTCGATTCAACTAAAGTTGGAGAAACAGACACCCGCAAACCACCTGTGTGCGAAGCACGTCGGTAGAACCAGTCTCATGAACACGCTCATGTAATGTCGGTCCAGGCCGCTTCATCCAACAATACCGCCGAATCAAAGTAAGACGTTGCTGGTAAGCAGTATGACTATTATCGCCCACAACTCATTGTGTTCTACTCGTGCATATAACATCTACGCATAGAACCTGGCTTGGATGCCACTATTGGGGAACGCAGTATTTCAAAAAATTTACCTACCATCACGCAAGATCTATCTAGGAGATGCGTAGCAACGAGCGGGGAGAGTGTGTCCATGTACCATTGTAGACCAAAAGCGGAAGTGTTTAGTAACGCAGTTGATGTAGTCGAACGTCTTCGCGATCCAACCGATCCAAGCACCGAACGCACGACACCTCTGCGTTCAGCACACGTTCAGCTCGATGACGTCCCTCGAGCTCTTGATCCAGTTGAGGCCGAGGGAGAGTTTCGTCAGCACGACGGCGTGGCGACGGGGATGATGAAGTTACCGGCGCAGGGCTTCGCCTAAGCACTACAACGATATGACCGAGGTGTGTAACTGTGGAGGGGGGCACCGCACACGGCTAAGAGAAGACTTGGTGTGGCTTTGGGGTGCCCCCTCCCACGTATATAAAGGAGGGGAGGAGGAGGAGGCCGGCCAAGGGGGGCGCGCGCCAAGGGGAGTCCAACTAGGATTCCCAACCCTAATTGGAGTCCCCTTCCTTCCAAGAGAGGGAGAGAGAGGGAAGGAGGAAGAGGGGAGAAGGAAAGAGGGGGCGCCGTCCCCTCCCTAGTCCAATTCGGACTGGCCATGGGGGGGCCTCCCTTGTGGCCCTCCTCTCCTTTCCACTAAGGCCCATGAAGGCCCATGAACTTCCCGGGGGGTTCCGATAACCCTTCGATAGTTACCCGGTATCTCTCGGAACACATCCGGTGTCTGGATAACATCGTCCAATGTATCAATCTTTATGTCTCAACCATTTCGAGACTCCGTCATGTTCGTGATCTCAACCGGGACTCCGAACAATCTTTGGTCATCAAATCACATAAACTCATAATACAAATCGTCATCGAAGGTTAAGCGTGCGGACCCTACAGGTTCGAGAACTATGTAGACATGACCGAGACACATCTCCGGTCAATAACCAATAGCGGAACATGGATGCTCATATTGGCTCGTACATATTCTACGAAGATCTTTATCGGTCAAACCGCATAACAACATACGTCATTCCCTTTGTCATCGGTATGTTACTTTCCCGAGATTCGATCTTCGGTATCATCATACCTAGTTCAATCTCGTTACCGGCAAGTCTCTTTACACTTTCCGTAATGCATCATCCCGCAACTAACTCATTAGTCACATTGCTTGCAAGGCTTATAGTGAGGTGCATTACCAAGAGGGCCCAGAGATACCTCTCCCATATACGGAGTGACAAATCCTAATCTTGATCTATGCCAACCCAACAAACACCTTCGGAGACACCTGTAGAGCATCTTTATAATCACCCAGTTACATTGTGACGTTTGATAGCTCACAAGGTGTTCCTCCGGTATTCGGGAGTTGCATAATCTCATAGTTAGAGGAACATGTATAAGTCATGAAGAAAGCAATAGCAATAAAACTAAACGATCATTATGCTAAGCTAACGGATGGGTCTTGTCCATCACATCATTCTCCTAATGATGTGATCCCGTTCATCAAATGACAACACATGTCTATGGTCAGGAAACTTAACCATCTTTGATTAACGAGCTAGTCAAGTAGAGGCATACTAGGGACACTCTGGTTTGTCTATGTATTCACACATGTACTAAGTTTCCGGTTAATACAATTCTAGCATGAATAATAAACATTTATCATGATATAAGGAATATAAATAACAACTTTATTATTGCCTCTAGGGCATATTTCCTTCATCCTCCCACTCACTTCTTTCGAGAGAAACTCCTTCTCTAGAAAGGATCCATTCTTAGCAACGAATATCTTGCCTTCGGATCTGTGATAGAAGGTGTACCCAACATTCTCCTTTGGGTATCCTATGAAGACACATTTCTCCGATTTGGGTTCGAGCTTATCAGCTGGAAGCTTTTTCACATAAGCATCGCAACCCCAAACTTTAAGAAATGACAACTTCGGTTTGTTGCCAAACCATAGTTCATATGGTGTCGTCTCAATGGATTTAGATGGTGCCCTATTTAACGTGAATGCAGCCGTCTCCAAAGCATAACCCCAAAATGATAGCGGTAAATTAGTAGGAGACATCATAGATCGCACCATAACTAATAAAGTACGGTTACGACGTTCGGACACACCATTACGCCGTGATGTTCCAAGTGGCGTGAGTTGCGAAACTATTCCACATTGTTTCAAATGAAGACCAAACTCATAACTCAAATATTCTCCACGATCAGATCGTAGAAACTTTATTTTCTTGTTACGATAATTTTCCATTTCACTCTGAAATTCTTTCAACTTTTCAAATGTTTCAGACTTATGCTTCATCAAGTGGATATACCCATATCTGCTCAAATCATCTATGAAGGTCAGAAAATAACGATACCCGCCGCGAGCCTCAACACTCATCAGACCGCATACATCAGTATGTATTATTTCCAACAAGTCTGTTGCTCGCTCCATTGTTCTGGAGAACGGAGTCTTATTCATCTTGACCATGAGGCATGGTTTGCAAGCATCAAGTGATTCATCATCAAGTGATTCCAAAAGCCCATCAGCATAGAGTTTCTTCATGTGCTTTACACCAATATGACCTAAACGGCAGTGCCACAAATAAGTTGCACTATCATTATTAACCTTGCATCTTTTGGCTTCAATATTATGAATATGTGTATCACTACAATCGAGATTCAACAAAAATAGACCACTCATCAATGGTGCATGACCATAAAAGATATTACTCACACTGGTACGCGTCGGTGCTATACAAATGGTTTTTAACCCCTTTCCGCGACGGCATTTGGAACCGTCGCCAAGTTACTGTGGGCGATAGGGGGGGTCCTTCCCACATGATCGAGAAACTGTCGGGGATATGCCTTCCTGGCACACACGCTCGGCAAAATGAGGTCGTGTGCGACCGGCGAGCGCTCAAATACGGAAATACGTACAGTAGAGCTAAAAAATACAATTATACGGCCGCAAGTACATCCCACACAGTCAGTCCCCGCTAAACGTTTCCGTTCGTATGTACATCCCACACAGTCGCTCCAAGGAAACGTTTTCGTTCACAGGTACATCACACACAATTTTTCCCGTTAAATCGTTTGTGATAGCGTTGTCATTGCACACGATATTAATAATTTTATCGTTTGTGTTATTGAATGCATCACACACGGTGCGTAGAAGAAACTGTGTGGCAAAGGCTGTCATCACACACAGTTTTTATGTGGTAAACGTTTGCGCAAGGTGACCTAACACAAACAATTTTCAAGAGAAAGTCGTGTGTGCAGTGAAGATTGATCGCACACGTAGTGGATCCTAGAAACGTTTCTGATCTCCACGTATATCGCAGACGTTTCGCTTTCACAAACCGTGTGTAATGTAATCCCTAATTAATCCCTAATTTAAAAACCACATGTTTTGAATTTGAATGTAGGCAATCACTTATTTCATATCCAACCATGTTTATTACAAATATAGGTTCAACCACGAATGTATAATTCGATGCACAGGTACATATATTGAAGAACTACAGAAGCACCAAGTAAAGAATGATGAACCACAGTTGTACTAAAGACTGTAAAGAGAGAGGCGAAAGGCATTCTGGTTGCTGGAGAAGGTGAAGCGGAATGCCCATATTGTGCCCTCCTCCATGCGTAATGCACGCACGACTCTAGGCCAACCCCTTGTGATGGCTGCCCGTCCATCCTTCACTGTCTTCATTAGGACTTCTCGATGCTCATTGTAGTCTGGATGAAATACTTTAACCTTGATTGCGTGTCCACCAATCATGTACTTTGCGAGGTAATCTTGAGTGAACTGCTTCAGGAACCACTGGGAACAAAAAAGATTCAGACATTGTTTTCTAACAACTCATTATGGGCAGTAAAAAGAGAAGGCTGCAGAGTTTGTAGTTACCATCCTACAGCTCACTGTTGTGTTGGATAGAGCATAAAAAAATAATTTGCTTGCCACCATTCGTATCTTTTTGCTAATAATCCTTATCAGTTTCCTCACTTGATGCTTGTTCATCAATATCTCATTGCCCCAGACGCAAAAAGGGTCGATGCGTGGATCCTTGCCAAGGGCATATGTACCTACAAGCAACAAGTCAATATTAGAAGCTAACTAGTGTCCAGGCCTGGATCTATATGCACTACATTATGGAACGACGGGGGGAGTACAAGCCGAGGGATGAAGCTAACCTCGGCGGAAAATGGTGGCCACTCCCGTTGTTGTCCTGCATAAGTAGTGGAAAGGCATGATAAGTACAACAACCTTAACATCAAACAAATATAGCAAAGGTAAACAACATCATCTCCAAATGATAGCTTGAATGTGTTGGTTTCAGCATGCTGTTAAAGCAAATATAAAATGGAAGGCAATGTTACCGACAGCAGGCTTAACAACCATCAAATATTGCAATTCAAACTGGTATTGTTGAAAATGAATAGAACGTAGGTAATGCTTAAACATCACACTGGATAAATGTGTAAAGCTGAAATAAAGGGCATGTGTTAAGTACACCAGGAATAACTGGAACCAAATATAGCCTTTCAAACTGGTATTGATGTAGTCGAGCGGCACAGTTCCGACTTGCACATAATGAACAACACATTGTGAATGACTGAAATAAACAAGGCATAAATGACCAGTATAATAACCAAATATAGCCATTGAAAACTGGACAGAGTCTCACTGCAACCAACCTAACAAGCAAATACAGATAAACATGGCATATGCTTGAAAACTGGACAAATGCTCACTGCAACCAACCTAACAAGCAGATAAAGATAAACAAGGCATCTGCTTGATAACTGGACAAATGCTAAAAAAAGCAACCTAACAACCAAATACAGATAAACAAGGCATCTGCTTGATAACTGGACAAATGCAAAAAAAAAGCAACCTAACAACCAAATACAGATAAACAAGGCATCTGCTTGATAACTGGACAAATGCTCACTGCAACCAAACTAAGAACCAAATACAGATAAACAAGGCATCTACTCACTATAAACAACCAAATATAGCCATTCGTGAAACTGAAGTGGACAATTCATACTTAAACATCACATAGACCTATTGAACAATACATTTTTGCATAACTGAAATAATTAAACACGACACAGTTAAAGCACCGCAAGGCAAATGCTAATACAACAAAGGGTACGGGTTGGCAAGCTAGAAAAGGTAAGATTTGCTGATAGAATGTTGCCTCACATTTCATGGACGTGATCCTTCCAGTTGGAAGAGCACAGACCCATGGTGCGCTCTGATGTCACAGATGGGCGGTTTCACCTTGGAATAACCTTTGTGAGTGCCCTCCTCGTGGTCGTGGTTGATGAGATCTGACTTGGCAATTGAGGATCCCAAGCCGCCGCCGTAAAACGTGTCCTTCAGAAATGACAAAATGGGCTCGATGGTGTATAAAGCTCGCAAATCCTTGACTGCTTGACGGAGGAGATCAGCGGCAGGGCCGTCGAAGAGATTGATGGCGGTTGAACCAGAGGGGTTGGGGATGGACCACTTAACCTGTGACATGGCCCGCGTGAAGCCGTCGGTGTGGACGAGCTTGATGTCGTAGCCAGCTTTCCCGAGATACAGTAATACGTTAGCCCGCTGACATGAAGCCTTCTGCATGGCAACGTAGTCAACGTCTTCGCCGGCTTCCGCGACAATGTGTTGCTCCCGGATCGACAGGTCGGGGCAAACGGCGGCCACCTCGCCAACGTCCGCCGGAGAGTCCATGATAAACCTCTTCTTGGCCGAACGCTCGTCGGGCTCCCCGGGATACATGGTCGAGCTTAGGCTGTGACATTCTGGAGCAGGGGATGTGGATCTGGCGGGGAGGGACACCGCAGGCCTCATCTAAAAACTCAGGGGAGTGGGGCGACGGTATGGGAATGACTGGGTAACCTGAACTTTATTATCTAAGCTAGGAGGAACGGGCAGACCGGCAGGGGTTGGCGGCGGCGCCGGCGGCGGCTGCGAGCTAGGGTTCGAGGGGGGCGGGTGGGGGACTGTGGAGCGGGGAGGGGGAGGGGGGTTGGTGTTTGAGGATACGCCGCGGCTACTGAAAATTTTAGTAATGGTGGGTGGAGATGGTGGTGGACGAGGGAGGGCGACGGTTCAAATGCCTCGGCTACTGTAATTTTACTATAAGGTCGGTGCTGGAGGAGTGTGGGCGACGGTTGAAGTATGTCGACTACTAAAATTTGGGTAAAGGAATTGATGCGGGGTGGGAGTGCCCAAGATCGCGCACGGTCCAATAACAATATGCGTGTATGATAATAAGGAAAAGTGGCGCGGACCCGCCGATTTTTGCAACGCTCAAGTCGGGTAGTTTGTTTTTTATATTTCTAGCTAGCTGGTCTATCGCACACGGTTCATCCTAATTTCCAAATAAACTTACCCGCCTTTAGCTTGCACAGGTGGTGGTTTTACAACACACTTGCATCGCACACAGTTGAGCCACTACCTCCACCTTAATTTGCTCGCGCTTGCGCAGGCGTGGTGATTCACATCACACTTGTATCGCACATGGTTAAGATATTAAACCCCATGTCCGTTGAGCGTCATCAGAGTCTTTGCAGCAAAAAATAACGTTAGAGAGGGCCAAAAGACAACCACACCAGCATGTGGCCCAAATATATATGAGTGAAAAGGGTGGTCTGTGATGTTCAAAATTCCAATGCACAACTTTGACCGCGCAGGCCCACGGTTGGGCGCGTCGTTGAAGATCGATGAGAGGGGCCAGAAGTCAAGAACCACCTGGAAGTGGCCAAATATATGTACGAATATTGGGGATGTTTAAACCTTTAAATACACAATGCATAACTTTGGTGGCACCTGCCTCGCAAACCCGAAAGCACCCTAACAACTAAAGGAAATATGCCCTAGAGGCAATAATAAAGTATTATTTATTTCCTTATATCATGATAAATGTTTATTATTCATGCTAGAATTGTATTAACCGGAAACATAATACATGTGTGAATACATAGACAAACAGAGTGTCACTAGTATGCCTCTACTTGACTAGCTCGTTGATCAAACATGGTTATGTTTCCTAGCCATAGACATGAGTTGTCATTTGATTAACGGGATCACCTCATTAGGAGAATGACGTGATTGACTTGACCCATTCCGTTAGCTTAGCACCCGATCGTTTAGTATGTTGCTATTGCTTTCTTCATGACTTATACATGTTCCTATGACTATGAGATTATGCAACTCCCCTTTACTGGAGGAACACTTTGTGTGCTACCAAACGTCACAACGTAAATGGGTGATTATAAAGGTTCTCTACAGGTGTCTCCAAAGGTACTTGTTGGGTTGGCGTATTTCGAGATTAGGATTTGTCACTCTGATTGTCAGAGAGGTATCTCTGGGCCCACTCGGTAATGCACATCACTATAAGCCTTGCAAGCATTGTGACTAATGAGTTAGTTGCGGGATGATGTATTACGGAACGAGTAAAGAGACTTGCCGGTAACGAGATTGAACTAGGTATCGAGATACCGACGATCGAATCTCGGGCAAGTAACATACCGATGACAAAAGGAACAATGTGTGTTGTTATGCGGTCTGACCGATAAAGATCTTCGTAGGATATGTAGGAACCAATATGAGCATCCAGGTTCCGCTATTGGTTATTGACCGGAGAGGTGTCTCAGTCATGTCTACATAGTTCTCGAACCCGTAGGGTCCGCACGCTTAACGTTACGATGACAGCTATATTATGAGTTTATATGTTTTGATGTACCGAAGGTTGTTCGGAGTCCTGGATGTGATCACAGACATGACGAGGAGTCTCGAAATGGTCGAGACATAAAGATTGATATATTGGACGACTATATTCGGACACTGGAAGTGTTCCGGAGAAGTTTCGGATAAAACCGGAGTGCCGGAGGGGTTACCGGAACCCCCCGGGGAAGTATTGGGCCTTAGTGGGCCTGAGGGGAGAGAGAGGGCAGCAGCCAGGAGGTGGCGCGCCCCCTCCCATGAGGAGTCCGAATTGGACTAGGGGAGGGGGGCGCGGCCCCTCTTTCCCTCTCCCTCTCCCTCTCTTTCCTTCCCCCTCTCTCTTCCTAGTTGGACTAGGAAAGGGGAGTCCTACTCCTACTAGGAGGAGGACTCCCCCCCTCCTTGGCGCGCCCCAAGGGCAGCCGGCGTCCCCCCTTGCTCCTTTATATACGGGGGCAGGGGGGCACCTCTGAACACACAATTGATATACGATATTTTAGCCGTGTGCGGTGCCCCCCTCCACCATATTACACCTCGATAATATCGTTGCGGAGCTTAGGCGAAGCCCTGCGTCGGTAGAACATCATCATCGTCACCACGCCGTCGTGCTGACGAAACTCTCCCTCAACACTCGGCTGGATCGGAGTTCGAGGGACATCATCGAGCTGAACGTGTGCTGAACTCGAAGGTGCCGTGCGTTCGGTACTTGATCGGTCGGATCGTGAAGACGTACGACTACATCAACCGCGTTGTGATAACGCTTCCGCTTTCGGTCTACGAGGGTACGTGGACAACACTCTCCCCTCTCGTTGCTATGCATCACCATGATCTTGCGTGTGCGTAGGATTTTTTTGAAATTACTACGTTCCCCAACAGTGGCATCCGAGCCTGGTTTTATGCGTTGATGCTATGCACGAGTAGAACACAAGTGAGTTGTGGGCGATATAAGTCATACTGCTTACCAGCATGTCATACTTTGGTTCAGCGGTATTGTGAGATGAAGCGGCCCGGACCGACATTACGCGTACGCTTACGCGAGACTGGTTTCACCGTTGCGAGCACTCGTTGCTTAAAGGTGACTGGCGGGTGTCTGTCTCTCTCACTTTAGTTGAACCGAGTGTGGCTACGCCCGGTCCTTGCGAAGGTTAAAACAACACCAACTTGACAAACTATCGTTGTGGTTTTGATGCGTAGGTAAGAACGGTTCTTGCTAAGCCCGTAGCAGCCACGTAAAACTTGCAACAACAAAGTAGAGGACGTCTAACTTGTTTTTGCAGGGCATGTTGTGATGTGATATGGTCAAGACATGATGCTATATTTTATTGTATGAGATGATCATGTTTTGTAACCGAGTTATCGGCAACTGGCAGGAGCCATATGGTTGTCGCTTTATTGTATGCAATGCAATCGCCATGTAATTGTTTTACTTTATCACTAAGCGGTAGCGATAGTCGTAAAAGCAATAAGTTGGCGAGACGACAACGATACTACGATGGAGATCAAGGTGTCGCGCCGGTGACGATGGTGATCATGACGGTGCTTCGGAGATGGAGATCACAAGCACAAGATGATGATGGCCATATCATATCACTTATATTGATTGCATGTGATGTTAATCTTTTATGCATCTTATCTTGCTTTGATTGACGGTAGCATTATAAGATGATCTCTCACTAAAATTTCAAGATAAAAGTGTTCTCCCTGAGTATGCACCGTTGCGAAAGTTCTTCGTGCTGAGACACCACGTGATGATCGGGTGTGATAGGCTCTACGTTCAAATACAACGGGTGCAAAACAGTTGCACACGCGGAATACTCAGGTTAAACTTGACGAGCCTAGCATATGCAGATATGGCCTCGGAACACGGAGACCGAAAGGTCGAGCGTGAATCATATAGTAGATATGATCAACATAGTGATGTTCACCATTGAAACTACTCCATCTCACGTGATGATCGGACATGGTTTAGTTGATATGGATCACGTGATCACTTAGAGGATTAGAGGGATGTCTATCTAAGTGGGAGTTCTTAAGTAATATGATTAATTGAACTTAAATTTATCATGAACTTAGTCCTGATAGTATTTTGCAAATTATGTTGTAGATCAATAGCTCGCGTTGTTGCTTCCCTGTGTTTATTTTTGATATGTTCCTAGAGAAAAATTATGTTGAAAGATGTTAGTAGCAAAGATGCGGATTGGATCCGTGATCTGAGGATTATCCTCATTGCTGCACAGAAGAATTATGTCCTTGATGCACCGCTAGGTGACAGACCTATTGCAGGAGCAGATGCAGACGTTATGAACGTTTGGCTAGCTCAATATGATGACTACTTGATAGTTTAGTGCACCATGCTTAACGGCTTAGAATCGGGACTTCAAAGACGTTTTGAACGTCATGGACCATATGAGATGTTCCAGGAGTTGAAGTTAATATTTCAAGCAAATACCCGAGTTGAGAGATATGAAGTCTCCAACAAGTTCTATAGCTAAAAGATGGAGGAGAATAGCTCAAGCAGTGAGCATGTGCTCAGATTGTCTGGGTACTACAATCGCTTGAATCAAGTGGGAGTTAATCTTCCAGATAAAATAGTGATTGACAGAATTCTCTAGTCACCATCACCAAGTTAGTAGAACTTCGTGATGAACTATAGTATGCAAGGGATGACGAAAGTAATTCCCGAGCTCTTCGTGATGCTGAAATCGACGAAGGTAGAAATCAAGAAAAACATCAAGTGTTGATGGTTGACGAGACCACTAGTTTCAAGAAAAGGGCAAAGGGAAGAAGGGGAACTTCAAGAAGAACGGCAAGCAAGTTGCTGCTCAAGTGAAGAAGCCTAAGTCTGGTCCTAAGCCTGAGACTAAGTGCTTCTACTGCAAAGGGACTGGTCACTGGAAGCGGAACTACCCCAACTATTTGGTGGATAAGAAGGATGGCAAAGTGAACAAAGGTATATTGGATATACATGTTATTGATGTGTACTTTACTAGTGTTTATAGCAACCCCTCGGTATTTGATACTGGTTCAGTTGCTAAGAGTAGTAACTCGAAACGGGAGTTGCAGAATAAACAGAGACTAGTAAAAGGCGAGGTGACGATGTGTGTTGGAAGTAGTTCCAAGATTGATATGATCATCATCGCACACTCCCTATACTTTCGGGATTAGTGTTGAAACTAAATAAGTGTTATTTGGTGTTTGCGTTGAGCATGAATATGATTTGATCATGTTTGTTGCAATACGGTTATTCATTTAAATTAGAGAATAATTGTTGTTCTGTTTACATGAATAAAACCTTCTATGGTCATACACCCAATAAAATGGTTTGTTGGATCTCGATCGTAGTGATACACATATTCATAATAATGAAGCCAAAAGATGCAAAGTTAATAATGATAGTGCAACTTATTTGTGGCACTGCCGTTTAGGTCATATTGGTGTAAAGCGCATGAAGAAACTCCATACTGATGGGATTTTGGAATCACTTGATTATGAATCACTTGATGCTTGCGAACCGTGCCTCATGGGCAAGATGACTAAAACGCCGTTCTCCGGAACTATGGAGAGAGCAACAGATTTGTTGGAAATCATACATACAGATGTATGTGGTCCGATGAATATTGAGGCTCGTAGCAGGTATCATTATTTTCTGACCTTCACAGATGATTTGAGCAGATATGGGTATATCTACTTAATGAAACAGAAGTCTGAAACATTTGAAAAGTTCATATAATTTCAGAGTGAAGCGGAAAATCATCGTAACAAGAAAATAAAGTTTCTACGATCTGATCGTGGAGAAGAGTATTTGAGTTACGAGTTTGGCCTTCAGTTAAAACAATGTGAAATAGTTTCACTACTCACGCCACCTGGAACACCACAGTGTAATGGTGTGTCCGAACATCGTAACCGTACTTTATTAGATATGGTGCAATATATGATGTCTCTTACCGATCTACCACTATCGTTTTGGGGTTATGCATTAGAGACAGCTGCATTCACGTTAAATAGGGTACCATCTAAATCCGTTGAGACGACATCTTATGAACTGTGGTTTGGCAAGAAACCAAAGTTGTCGTTTCTTAAAGTTTGGGGTTGCGATGCTTATGTGAAAAAGTTTCATCCTGATAAGCTCAAACCCAAATCGGAGAAATGTGTCTTCATAGGATACCCAAAGGAGACAGTTGGGTACACCTTCTATCACAGATCCGAAGGCAAGACATTCGTTGCTAAGAATGGATCCTTTCTAGAGAAGGAGTTTCTCTCGAAAGAAGTGAGTGGGAGGAAAGTAGAACTTGATGAGGTAATTGTACCTGCTCCCTTATTGGAAAGTAGTTCATCACAGAAATCTGTTCCTGTGACTCCTACACCAATTAGTGAGGAAGTTAATGATGATGATCATGTAACTTCAGATCAAGTTACTACCAAACCTCGTAGGTAAACCAGAGTAAGATCCGCACCAGAGTGGTACGGTAATCCTGTTCTGGAGGTTATGTTACTAGACCATGACGAACCTACGAACTATGAAGAAGCGATGGTGAGCCTAGATTCCGCAAAATGGCTTGAGGCCATGAAATCTGAGATGAGATCCATGTATGAGAACAAAGTATGGACTTTGATTGACTTGCCCAATGATCGGCGAGCCATTGAGATTAAATGGATCTTCAAGAGGAAGACGGACGCTGATAGTAGTGTTACTATCTACAAAGCTAGAATTGTCGCAAAAGGTTTTCGACAAGTTTAAGGTGTTGACTAGATGAGAGTTTCTCACTCGTATCTATGCTTAAGTCTGTCTGAATCATGTTAGCAATTGCCGCATTTTATGAAATCTGGCAAATGGATAAACAAAACTGCATTCCTTAATGGATTTATTAAAGAAGAGTTGTATATGATGCAACCAGGAGGTTTTGTCAATCCTAAAAGTGCTAACAAAATATGCAAGCTCCAGCGATCCATCTATGGACTGGTGCAAGCATCTCGGAGTTGGAATATACGCTTTGATAAGTTGATCAAAGGATATAGTTTTATACAGACTTGCGGTGAAGCCTGTATTTACAAGAAAGTGAGTGGGAGCACTACAACATTTCTGATAAGTATATGTGAATGACATATTGTTGATCGGAAATAATGTAGAATTATTCTGCAAAGCATAAAGGAGTGTTTGAAAGGAGTTTTTCAAAGAAAGACCTCGGTGAAGCTGCTTACATATTGAGCATCAAGATCTATAGAGATAGATCAAGACGCTTGATAAGTTTTTTCAATGAGTACATACCTTAACAAGATTTTGAAGTAGTTCAAAATAGAACAGTCAAAGAAAGAGTTCTTGCCTGTGTTACAAGGTGTGAAATTGAGTAAGACTCAAAGCCCGACCACGGCAGAAGATAGAAAGAGAATGAAAGTCATTCCCTATGCCTTGGCCATAGGTTCTATAAAGTATGCCATGCTGTGTACCAGATCTATTGTATACCCTACACTGATTTTGGCAAGGGAGTACAATAGTGATCTAGGAGTAGATCACTGGACAGCGGTCAAAATTATCCTTAGTGGAATAAGGATATGTTTCTCGATTATGGAAGTGACAAAAAGGTTCGTCGTAAAGGGTTACGTCGATGCAAGTTTTGACACTAATCTAGATGACTCTAAGTCTCGGTCTAGATACATATTGAAAGTGGGAGCAATTAGCTAGAGTAGCTCCGTGCAGAGCATTGTAGACATAGAAATTTGCAAAATACTTACGGATCTGAATGTGACAGACCCGTTGACTAAAATTATCTCACAAGCAAAACATGATCACACCTTAGTACTCTTTGGGTGTTAATCACATAGCGATGTGAACTAGATTACTGACTCTAGTCAACCCTTTGGGTGTTGGTCACATGGCGATGTGAACTATGGGTGTTAATCACATGGTGATGTGAACTATTGATGTTAAATCACATGGCGATGTGAACTAGATTATTGACTCTAGTGCAAGTGGGAGACTGAAGGAAATATGCCCTAGAGGCAATAATAAAGTATTATTTATTTCCTTATATCATGATAAATGTTTATTATTCATGCTAGAATTGTATTAACCGGAAACATAATACATGTGTGAATACATAGACAAACAGAGTGTCACTAGTATGCCTCTACTTGACTAGCTCGTTGATCAAAGATGGTTATGTTTCCTAGCCATAGACATGAGTTGTCATTTAATTAACGGGATCACCTCATTAGGAGAATGACGTGATTGACTTGAACCATTCCGTTAGCTTAGCACCCGATCGTTTAGTATGTTGCTATTGCTTTCTTCATGACTTATACATGTTCCTATGACTATGAGATTATGCAACTCCCGTTTACCGGAGGAACACTTTGTGTGCTACCAAACGTCACAACGTAAATGGGTGATTATAAAGGTGCTCTACAGGTGTCTCCAAAGGTACTTGTTGGGTTGGCGTATTTCGAGATTAGGATTTGTCACTCCGATTGTCGGAGAGGTATCTCTGGGCCCACTCGGTAATGCACATCACTATAAGCCTTGCAAGCATTGTGACTAATGAGTTAGTTGCGGGATGATGTATTACGGAACGAGTAAAGAGACTTGCCGGTAACGAGATTGAACTAGGTATCGAGATACCGACGATCGAATCTCGGGCAAGTAACATACCGATGACAAAAGGAACAACGTATGTTGTTATGCGGTCTGACCGATAAAGATCTTCGTAGAATATGTAGGAACCAATATGAGCATCCAGGTTCCGCTATTGGTTATTGACCGGAGAGGTGTCTCGGTCATGTCTACATAGTTCTCAAACCCGTAGGGTCCGCACGCTTAACGTTACGATGACAGTTATATTATGAGTTTATATGTTTTGATGTACCGAAGGTTGTTCGGAGTCCGGATGTGATCACGGACATGACGAGGAGTCTCGAAATGATCGAGAAATAAAGATTGATATATTGGACGACTATATTCGAACACCGGAAGTGTTCCGGATAAAACCGGAGTGCCGGAGGGGTTACCGGAACCCCCCGGGTAAGTATTGGGCCTTAGTGGGCCTGAGGGGAGAGAGAGGGCAGCAGCCAGGAGGTGGCGCGCCCCCTCCCATGAGGAGTCCGAATTGGACTAGGGGAGGGGGGCGCGGCCCCTCTTTCCCTCTCCCTCTCCCTCTCTTTCCTTCCCCCTCTCTCTTCCTAGTTGGACTAGGAAAGGGGAGTCCTACTCCTACTAGGAGGAGGACTCCCCCCTCCTCGGCGCGCCCCAAGGGCAGCCGGCCTCCCCCTTGCTCCTTTATATACGGGGGCAGGGGGGCACCTCTCAACACACAATTGATATACGATATTTTAGCCATGTGCGGTGCCCCCTCCACCATATTACACCTCGATAATATCGTTGCGGAGCTTAGGCGAAGCCCTGCGTCGGTAGAACATCATCATCGTCACCATGCCGTCGTGCTGACGAAACTCTCCCTCAACACTCGGCTGGATCGGAGTTCGAGGGACGTCATCGAGCTGAACGTGTGCTGAACTCGGAGGTGCCGTGCGTTTGGTACTTGATCGGTCGGATCGTGAAGACGTACGACTACATCAACTGCGTTGTGATAACGCTTCCGCTTTCGGTCTACGAGGGTACGTGGACAACACTCTCCCCTCTCGTTGCTATGCATCACCATGATCTTGCGTGTGCGTAGGAATTTTTTTGAAATTACTACGTTCCCCAACAACAACCACCTAGCTAGGATATATATAATGACATAATGTCGTACCTAGCTAGGATGCTTGGCCCACCACCTCCCACTTCGTGTCAGCGGGGCGGATGCACGTAATGATCGATACTTTGTTCATACATTTATGTTGCCATGACCTACCATAAGACGGATGAGGGAGTCCTGGACTAAGGGGTCCTCGGGCGTCCGGCCTGTTATCCATGGGCCGGACTGATGGGCTGTGAAGACGTGAAGGCCGAAGACCATACTCGTGTCCGGATTGGACTCTACTTGGCGTGAAAGGCAAGCTTGGCGACCAACTATGAAGATTCCTTCTTATGTAACCGACTCCATGTAAACCCTAGATCCCCCCGGTGTCTATATAAGCTGGAGGGGTTAGTCCGGAAAGGATATACTCATTACCATAGTCATATGCTAGACTTCTAGGGTTTAGCCATTACGATCTCATGGTAGATCAACTCTTGTAATACTCATATTCATCAAGATCAATCAAGCAGGAAGTAGGGTATTACCTCCATAGAGAGGGCCCGAACCTGGGTAAACATCGTGTCCCCCGTCTCCTGTTACCATCGATCCTAGACGCACAGTTCGGGACCCCCTACCCAAGATCCGCCGGTTTTGAGACCGACATTGGTGCTTTCATTGAGAGTTCCACTGTGCCGTCGATGAAAGGCTCGATGGCTCACCTTGTCATTAAAGACAACATCACCGCTGGGGTAGTTCTGGCCCCGGGCCAAACCCTCCGGTTGGGCGACTTTACTATGATCGCCCGTTCGGCAGCAGAGCCGATGATGACCTCTCGGGCCATCGAAAATCCCCTTCGCATCAAGCACTCCAAGCAGATGGATCCGGTTGAGTTTTCATCCTTAAACGAGCTCCTAGATCGCATCGCCGCTTTGGGAATTGCCACCGATTACGATCAGATCGGGCCTAAAACCGATCAGGAAGAAACCGAAACTCCACCGGTCACCCACCAGATTGCGGTAGTCGTGGAGCAGGACGGCGAGTCTTCTTCTATATTGAAGACGGACTATGTTCGGATCGCCGTTCATGAAGAGCCGGATAGTCACCCGCGAAAGGATGCAACCAGCACTCCGAACATAGCATCGGACGGCGGTTCCAAACAATCAGAAGATATTCCGGAACCCGGACTGTCCAGTCCGGAAGGTCGTCAGACTCCGGACAATCGGTTAGGTCGGGGCTCGGATTTAATTCCACCCACCCACCCGGACATAGAGGCTCTCATGAGCATGAAACAGCAGTCTCAGGAAAAGGTCCACCACTTCTGGGCCAGATTCCTCCTTGTCAAGGACAAGGTAAAAGATTTCCGTGACGAGGATGCAATATCAGCGTTCTGCAAAAATTGCGCGGACGAAGGAATCCTCAACGCCATCAATCGCCGCTGCATACTAAAATTTGCTGACTTAACAACCATCATACAAAAATACTGCGCGATGGAAAGCGCCTGGGAAACTCGGGCAACTTGCTGGGAACCACCAGCCCCAACCCAACTTCCCCTACAAGCGAAAAGGGCGTACCCTCGGGGCACGCCCAGTCCAACAGTCAAAAAACACAAAGCCGCTATACGGCACGGCACCGTTCTGGAAGGGTGGCTCGATGGCCCATGCAAAATACATACAACAACAGATGTCGCGGCAACCCACAGCCTTAGAGCATGTTGGATAATACGACAGGTAGCCAAGAGCGGCGAGGACATCCTTATCAAGGACGCCCCGGAACAACACCCCCCGGAAGACGACCACCCAAGAGTATTGACAGTCTTCGAGACATTCGCTTCAAATAACAAGCGCAAAAGGGCACTTCGCGAGCTCGACGAAGTCTGCCAAATTGCTGTAATAAACCCATGGAACAACACGGCTATAACATTCAACGTCGGTGACGAACCAAAGTACAGAACCGTACGAGCACCAGCCGCGTTAGTCCTCAGCCCCATCATGGATGGGTTTCGACTCACCAAGGTCCTCATGGACGACGGCAGCGGACTAAATCTCATTTACGAGGACACACTCCATAAAATGGAAATAGACAGGAGCCGCATCAAACAAAGTAACACAACCTTCCGGGGAATTATTCCTAGTCGGGAGGTGCGGTGCACGGGCAAAATCACACTTGACGTGGTATTCGGCACGCCGGAGAACTATCGGTCCGAAGAAATAACCTTCCAAGTGGCCCCTTTCAGCAGCGGATATCACGCCTTGTTGGGGCGCGATGCTTTTACACGCTTCCAAGCTATACCTCACTACGGATATATGAAGCTCAAAATGCCCGGACCAAACGGTATAATCACTCTCGTCAGTGATCCGGACATAGCACTCCGCGCTGGAAACAAAACCACATCCCTGGCCCTGGAAGCACTATCCGAAGCCCTCACGACCGAAGAATTAACTGCACTACGCTCCACAGTGGACAGGGACGATGTGATCCTCGACAAACGCCCCAAATCCACCTCATTCAAACCAGCAGAAGAAATAGTCGAATTCTAGGTCCACCCAACGGACCCCAAGAAGACAGCGTCTATCGGAGCTCAACTGAACCCAACGGTTGACGCTGCACTACGAGAGTTCCTGCGCGAAAACTAGGACATATTTGCCTCGCACCCTTCGGATATGCCAGGGATCCCACGCAAGTTGTTCGAGCATAGCCTCAACATACTAAAGGGATTTAAACCAGTCAAGCAAACACTGTGGCGCTTTTCCGAACCCAAGCGGCAAGCCATGGGGGAGGAGCTGGCCAAGCTCATAGAGGCCGGATTCATTAGAGAAATCAAGCATCCGGACTGGCTGGCAAACCTGGTGATGGTACCAAAGAGGGATAAATCCTGGCGCCTACGTGTCGATTTCAAAGATCTCAACAAGGCTTTCCCTAAGGATCCTTTTCCCCTTCCCCGCATTGATCAAATCATTGACGCCACCGCAGGACACGACTCACTGTGTTTCCTCGATGCATATTCCGGATACCATCAAATCAAAATGAAGGAATCCGATCAAGCTGCAACAGCATTTGTTACCCCATAAGGGCCATTCTGTTTTAATACTATGCCCTTCGGGCTCAAGAACGCCGGCGCGACATACCAACGCATGATCCAAACATGCCTGGAGAAGCAGATCGACAAAATGGTAGAAGCTTACGTTGATGACGTCGTCATCAATACTAGGCATGTCAAAACACTAATAGACGATTTACGTCTTACGTTCGACAACCTCCGGGCATATGACATTAAGCTCAACCCGGAGAAGTGTGTCTTCGGCGTCCCCGCTGGAAAACTGCTGGGCTTCATAGTTTCCAATAGAGGAATCGAAGCAAATCCAGCTAAAATCCGAGCTCTCTCACAGTTGGCTACACCAACAGACCTCAAACAGGTCCAAAAACTGGCAGGATGCGTGGCAGCACTAAGCCGCTTTATCTCCAGACTAGGAGAAAAGGCACTACCACTCTATCGCCTCTTACGATGCATGGATAACTTTGAATGGACAGACGCGGCGACTGCCGGACTGGAGGAAATAAAGACACTCCTAGCAAGCAATCCAATCCTGGCCGCACCAAACGCAGGTGAACCCATGTTGCTATACATATCGGCAACACATCAAGTGGTAAGCGCTGTGCTCATCGTCGAACGAGAACAGGACGGACACAAATTCCCACTTCAAAAGCCAGTATACTATGTATCCACTGTCCTCACGCCATGCAAATCTCGGTACCCCCACTACCAAAAGATAGCATACGTGGTTTTCATGGCATCCCGCAAGCTACGACACTACTTCCAGGAGTGTTCAATCTCGGTGGCTTCTGAGGTCCCACTCAATGACATAATAAACAACCGCGATGCCACGAGACGTATCGCCAAATGGGCCATAGAGCTACTTCCATTCGACATAACATACAAGCCGTGTCGAGCCATCAAATCTCAAGTGCTGGCCGACTTCGTCGCCGAATGGACAGAGGCCGAACTCCCTAAAGAGTACGACGCATACTCAAATTGGGTCATGTATTTTGATGGTTCCAAAATGTTGGCAGGACTAGGAGCGGGAGTCGTATTAACATCCCCTACTGGAGACGTCGTCTAGTATGTACTCCAGATATTATACACAGACTCCAACAACGCAACCGAATACGAGGCCCTACTGCATGGTCTTCGGATGGCCACATCCATGGGCATACAACGCCTGGAGGTGCGCGGGGACTCGAACCTCGTGATATCTCAGATAAATGGCGACTTTGATGCCAAAGATCCAAAGATGGCAGCTTATCGCAATGCCGTATTAAAAATGTCAGCGCGGTTTGAAGGACTTGAATTTCACCATGTTGCCCAAGAAAGCAATCAAGCAGCGGACGTCCTGGCTCGCATCGGGGCTAAGCGCGACCCCGTCCCACCTAACATTTTCCTGGAAAGGCTCTTTAAGCCATCCGTGGTGTGGCAAGGGGAGGGCAGCAACCACAGTTCAGATCCGAACACAACCTCAAATCCCGAACATACATACAGTACCAAGGGCTCAGCCACCGAAATAACACCATCGGCCCATCTCATCATGACAGTCATTGCCCCGTGGACCGAACCCTTCTCGGCCTACATTAATAGGAAGGAGCTTCCCGACGACCAGAACGAGGCTCGCCGCATTGTCAGGCGCTCGAAGGCCTACAAGGTCCACGACGGAGAGCTCTACAAGAAAAGCACTACCGGAATACTTCAAAGATGTATCTTCGAAGAAAAAGGGCGGCAACTGTTAGCGGAAATCCACGCTGGCCTCGGCGGACATCACGCCGCAGCTCGGGCCCTCATTAGCAAAGCCTTCCGCACTGGGTTTTATTGGCTGACAGCCCGAGCGGACGCGCAGGACCTTGTTCAACGCTGCGTCGGATGCCAGCTCTTCGCCAACCAAAGCCACATGCCCCCAACTGCCTTGCAAACCATCCCCATTACCTGGCCTTTTGCGGTCTGGGGCCTGGATATGGTCGGACCCCTTAAGGGGGGAAGTCATAAGAAAAAATATCTACTGGTTATGGCGGACAAATTCACTAAATGGATAGAGGCCAAACCGGTCAAAACGGCTGAGTCCGGCACGGTGATTGACTTCATATCAGGTGTTGTGCACCGTTATGGTGTCCCACACAGCATCATCACTAACAACGGCTCCAATTTCACAGCCGACGAGGTAAAAACCTGGTGCACCAATCTGGGTATTAAACTCGATTACGCCTCCGTCTATCACCCACAAACCAACGGTCAAGTCGAACGAGCCAACGGTCTCATTATGAGTGGCATCAAGCCCAGACTAGTGCGGTCCTTGAAAGAATCAGACAAGCACTGGGTAGAGGAGCTCGACTCCGTACTCTAGGGGCTGCGAACCACGCCTAACCGAACTACCGGATACACACCTTTCTTCATGGTGTATGGCGCAGAGGCCGTCTTGCCCTGCGATATTATTCACGACTCACCTCGAGTGCGTATGTACGAAGAGAGAGAAGCTGAGCTCGATCGGCAGGACAGCCTAGATGCCTTGGAGGAGGAACGCGATGTTGCAAAAGCCCATTCAGCCTTCTATCAACAGCAGGCTCGAAGATACCAAAGCAGAGAAGTACGGGCCAAGACTTACAATGTTGGCGAACTCGTCCTACGCCTGCTGGAGAAGAAAAAGGACAAGCTCAAGCCCAAATGGGAGGGTCCCTTCATAATTGACGAAGTTCTCACCGGAGGAGCGTACCGTCTTCGTGATGCATCAGACAATCGCCTTGAGCCGAACCCCTGGAACGCGGCCAGACTCAGAAGATTCTATGCCTAGCGCCAAACTCCTTGTTCGTCTCCTTCTCCCCTGTAGTTTCCATTATTTTTCTCTCTTCTCCGATTACCTTTTTCCTCTTCACCTTGAAGTTTCGGTACGGCTAGACCACACACCGCTAGCACATACATATTTCAAATATGTATGTCCATTATACCTGGGGGCTTCTTAGACAGAAGCTTTTTATCATTACTCTTCGAGCATCAAGCTCTCGACATATGAGTTCTTCCATATGTACCTTTTCTTCGCCACTATATGCATCGATATGAATTAAATTTTGGCCAAGCTGGGTTGCCTGGCTCCTGTAGTTATGCCCTACGTTCCCGTTAGTTCGGCTAGGGCATAAAGGGAGCACCTCTGCGATTGTTACTGCCGGGTCATCCGGATGTGTACCTCAGACTGGGTGAAGCCGAAAGCTAGCGTTCTGCAGGGAATATTCGGTCAGTGAATTAAAGACGTTTTTCAACTACTCCATTGGTAACCCCCAGAAGTTACATAATTGGTGATTTTTTTCCATCACAACTCGGACATGTATATTAATACATGCACACCCAGGGAAAGGAACCCTTAACGGAGCTATTCTCTCTGGAAGATGTTTCTTACAACTCAAATGTAATATAACATAAGTAGCATAATACAACTTGTCTGTTCTAGCAATTATGACCCCTACGCCTAGTTTTCCAGGCATGCCTCGGCCTATTCGGCCGTGAGGGTATCCGGAAACACTCCGCACCCTTGAGTCCGGAGGTTGAGGCGAAAAGGTCTGCCATGACAAATGCTATACAATTCAGCTAGAATTACACAGGGCAAGGATAATACATAGTCACTTGGACTCAACACTTCCCTCTCTACACCGTCCAACAAGCGGTCTAACTTACAATCCTGTTGGGAATATTTGGCGGCCACCTCTACTTGGTCATATACTAAACTAACGGGAATTTCTTCCCATTGGACCCTAGTGGTCCAACCCTGGCCATGTGATTCGGGTCCAGCTTGGTATACCGCGTTTTCACCATGGCCCAGGCTTCCCGCGCACCCTCTCGGCAGGCCGATATCTTCCATAGCCGGATACGCCGCCGAGCTCCCTTGAACAGCTCTACAAGCTCCTCCACACTTCCTGGAGGGGAGTCGGACGGCCATAAGGCCTTAGCCATGCTCCGCATGGCTAGCCGAGCATGCTCGTGCACCTGTGACAGCCTCTGCAGCAGATCACTCGATGATCCGGACACCTCCTCTTCAGGACGGCCCGTCAGTACACCTGCAAACATGACTATTTCAGTACCATTTATCTCTGAGCTAATTCACAAATAAAGTTCGGACACATACTGAAGATACCGCCCCGCAGTTCCTTGTTCTCCTTCATGGAAGCGGCTAGCTGGGCTCGAACATCTTTCAACTCTTCACCTAATGCAGTGTTGGAATCCTGCAGCTTGTTTTTCTCATCTCTGACACAGGTCAGCACACGCTCGCCTGTGGCGTGTTGCCTTTTCGCCTCTTTTTTCCCCTCTTGGGCAGCCTTCAGCTTCTTTGCAAGTTGACCAGGCGGCCCTATTATGCGAAATCAGTAGCTATATTAGCTCGGTGGGTACATAATTATTGTTCCTTGGTGGAAGGGAACAATACCGGAGGACGACTTCTTCAAGTCTCCCAGTTCGGCGGTAGCAGCTTTTAGCTGCGTCCGACACTCCTCCAGCTCTTGGGCTAGCAGACCATTCTTCTCTGCGACGACCTGGTTGTTCAACAATCCTTAAATCAGTCGTGCCAACTGCTTTCAGTCTTGGGGGCTACAGGTATACGGCTATCCTTTTATGACAAAGAAAACTTACCTGCACATCTATCAGATATTGCCTCGTGGCTTTTCTAAGCCCGTCTCGAGCAACTCGGATGTATGCGTCGCCCGAGCTAAAGGCATTAAATGCCTCGTCCGAGAACTTCGGGTCTCGTAAAACAGCCCTGTAGCACCGATGATTCATGGTGCTCTCTACTTTCGAGTTGGTAACAGACATATTGTCTGAACCCTCGGCCGAAGGGCAGCCCGGCTTTGTTCTTACATCGGCCCCCGTCTCCCCGACTGGATCTAAATCTTGGTTGTTGGGAGCGCGGCCGGCCGGACCCCCGGACACAGTTCGGCGAACCTTTTTCCTATAATCAAATAGGCGCATAGGTCACAATTGGACGCGGCCACTGAAAAATATATTTATCCGTACCTCCTCGATGAAGGTCCAGCGGTGCCTTCACCGGCCCTCCTCTTCGAAGGCCTGCCCGGCGCAGGAACCGATTTCCTCGGTATCGTCAAATGCCTCCCCTGTAGAATGCGCGACAATGCGGTGGGTGAGGCAGAGTAAGAGCACCCTTTCAGAGGAGGTGTTTCTTGATCACTTACCTGTGAAGCAGGAAGAAGACCAGGGTAGTCGGCGATGATGGCCACTTTCGTGCCATCATAGCTCGTCTGGTAAAACACCCCCTCCGCGAGCACCACAAATATATCCGGATCCTCTTCGAACTCGGGATCAAGCTCCCGGTTGTGGTCCTCTGGCTGTGGGGCGGGATTTCTCGGTGACCTTTCGCCAGTGCTGTCATAAACAAACAAACTAGAAATTCATCAAAGGCAATTCAGAGATGGAAGGAGTAAAAGCAGAGGGGTTGGGCCTTACCCAACTGGGAGGGTTATACATAGAGTACCCGTCTCTAGGCTTGATGCGAAGAAATTCCTTTTCCTCCCATTTGAACAGTTCGGCTAATATCTTAGCCAAAGCAGCAGGGGTATCCGGACCTTTCTGGCCGCAGCGAGAGGCGTCGTCCTCCCCATTGTAGTGCCACATTGGAAGCCCTCTGTATTGGAGCGGCTGAACCCCTCGCGCTATGGAGATCGCCATAACCTCGATTATTGTGAGTCCAGACTAAGTGAGCTCTTTTATCTTGCTCATCAGCTGACGAATCTCCGCGCTATCTTCCTCTTAAAGGCTCTGAGGGCGCCAACTATGGCATTTCTTCAGTGAGACGCTCGCGGATTCATGGAGACCCTTTCGAACCAGGCCGGGAAGTGCGACGTCCTCAATATAGAACCATTCGGAGGGCCATCCATCAGGTGCCTTTCTTGGTGTGCCGGATGGATATCCGGTATCGGCGACGCGCCATACTTCGGCTCCGCCCACTTCAAATACCGACCCTTTGTGATTGCGCGGGACGAGACATAACAACTTCCTCCACAACTCAAAATGAGCCTCGACGCCCAGGAACAGTTCGCATAAAGCGACGTAACCCGCAATGTGCAGGATGGAGGCCGGAGTGAAGTTGTGCAGCTGGAGGCCGTAGTACTCCAGAAGCCCTCGGAGGAACGGATGGATCGGAAATCCAACGCCTCTTAGTAGGTAGGGGACAAAACACACTCGATCTCCCTCAGACGGATCGGGGAAGTCCTCTACCTGAGTCCCACCATTGAAGGAAGCTAGCCCCGCTCAAACAGGGACTGGATCCACAGGGGGAAGAAATCCCTGCGTTTGCAACTTCGGCAATTGGCTATGAGACACGGAACACCTCTCCCACTCACCCTTCTCTGGGCCGGGATGAGTGGAGGAGCTGGGAACACTAGCCATGTTGGAATGGTTTCTCCTAGGCAGTCTCTGGGGATTTCTTCTACGTAGCGCTGAATGGATCCGGGATCCAATCTCTTTAAATAGGCGCTCTTCCTCGCATAGATGGGGTGTTATTCGCAAAAATACCCTGTCTTTCCACATTCGCTCGACACGTGGAGGACGAAGATTATTTAACGTACAGAAGCCAAGGAGGCGACTTTGTTTCAATGGCCGAATACATTACTTGGAGATCATCGAAGGAGGAACCCGCCTTGCAATGCCGAAGACAATATGTGTGCCGAGCACCACACTATTGAAGACTGGTTCGGGGGCTACTGAGGGAGTCTTGGACTAAGGGGTCCTCGGGCGTCCGGCCTGTTATCCATGGGCCGGACTGATGGGCTGTGAAGACGTGAAGGCCGAAGACCATACTCGTGTCCGGATTGGACTCTACTTGGCGTGAAAGGCAAGCTTGGCGACCAACTATGAAGATTCCTTCTTATGTAACCGACTCCATGTAAACCCTAGATCCCCCCGGTGTCTATATAAACCGGAGGGGTTAGTCCGGAAAGGATATACTCATTACCATAGTCATAGGCTAGACTTCTAGGGTTTAGCCATTACGATCTCGTGGTAGATCAACTCTTGTAATACTCATATTCATCAAGATCAATCAAGCAGGAAGTAGGGTATTACCTCCATAGAGAGGGCCCGAACCTGGGTAAACATCGTGTCCCCCGTCTCCTGTTACCATCAATCCTAGATGCACAGTTCGGGACCCCCTACCCGAGATCCGCCGGTTTTGACACCAACGGACCAATGAATCTATCGTTTGGTCAAATGACAGTTGTTGTTGTCGATAAACCGCTTGGGCTAATAGATTGAACCATCAAAAAAATCGCACGAGAGGGACCACAAAACCAGCACCTCTTGCATGCGGCCCAAAATGATGTACGTTGGGAAGGGGTGATGTGTGTTTTCAATATAGAATAATGTACAATTTAGATGTGGTGCCTACCTCTCGATACAGACAACAATCATGAAGGCAAGGTAGTTAAGGATGAGATACGCATGGTTTGATGTAGGTCGAGCCCAGCAATCCGAGCATCTGGGAGGGAATCCTGACAACGCATGAGCTCGAGCTTTGGTTGAGCGACATTTGACGGTAACCGGCCCTAACACGAACTAGGAGGAATCCATTCATGGCCAACACATACCCCTCATTATCGGTCAAAGGGATGATATATGTACACTCGAGGAGCCCACGTATATGCGTGTCGTCACAAAAAACTGCACAAGGGAGACGTGGTCGATCAGAAGACCCCATATACACTGCATGCGGCCCGAAAACATGTATGGGTACGATGGTGTATGATGTGTTTAAATCCCAAATGCACAACTTCGATGGACCACCAACTACATTACAAACCGAACACCGTACCCGACTCCAAGACTGGTTCAATACGTATGATGTCAGTTTCCCAACTTCGAGGAGGCGGCGCACGGGGGGGGGGGGGGTCGTCCCATGCATGCGCTCAAACTTTATTTTGTCTAGCATGGGACACATCTATATATATATATCTATACATCTATACACCTATATAGTGTGCGAATAACTTTGAAAGTTGATCGTTGGATGAAGCCAATCCGACAGTACAGAGATGGCAAATCCGAGCACTACTGGTCGTTGGATATCATCTACATTCCACCAGATTCTGCCACATGTACAATCTAGAAGACTCCATGGTTGAACTTAAGCATAATGCACAAACCTCAAAACACAAGCACTTCTCCTTTGTTCTCTAGAATCTTCCATATCTTAATTGCCCAAACTTTTTTTTTCTAAATGAATTGCCACTTTTTGTTTTTACCTTTACAATGCACAATTCCATGAATCTTAAAATAGATTTTTTTATAAAACTAATTGATTTTGGATGAGATGAACTATAAGAATTAAACGAACATCTACATCATGCATATATGACTCAAAGCTTACATGCATTTATAAAACTAATTGATTTTAGATGAGATGAACCATAATTTTTTTAGAGCAACAAAACCCATAAAAACATAGTCCATCCTTGGATATTTAAATGAAGCTTAAGATATGCAACTTCCCACCGGGTCACCCATCCTTGGACTACTCCAGCCCGAGCACGCTTAACTTCTGCGTTCTATTCGACTAGGCTAGCGGATGGGAAGCCGACCCTTGCTGATAAGAATTGCCTCCTTGCCTTTAAGGCGTTTCACGCTGGCCACCCTATGGGACCTACTCCCTCCTATCACACACATTTTTGCTTTTAGAAACTGTGTGGGATATTTTACATGGCCGGTGTGTCGCCGCTAGCCTTCAATTAGCACTAACACTGGTAGCGGGAAAACGATGGGAGAAGAGACGGGAAACCGATGAGAGGAGTGGCGAGAAATGGTAGCCTGTTTTGAATGAAAACCTAGTAGAGAAGGAAGCGTGAGCTACACGACGCATGCGCACAGTGCTTACCCATGTACTGCATGTGCTATCGAAAGGGCTCAGGGTTGCCAGTCGATCTGGGAGCATCCAACGATGCACACGTACGATTCGTGGGGTTTGGATTCTGGCCAATCAGAACGCACGACTCAGATCGCGCCATAGCGGGGGAGGGGGGATATCATACGGAAACCAACATTCGGTGGAAACCGGTGAAAATCACGAGAAAAAGATGTTTTGAAATTTCAATTTTTTTTGAAAAAATGCGGGATGTTAAGAGGATGATGTTTTATTGCCACACAAAATTTCAAGTTGAAACACATTACGAGATGTGAGCTATGAAAAAGACAAAATCAGCATTGAATAGTGCCGAATAGTAATGTCACTATTCAGGGCTGAATTTGTCTTTTTCATAGATCACATCTCGTAATGTTTTTCAACTTGAAATTTTGTGTCGCAATAAAACATCACCTTCTTAACATCCCACTTTTTTCTTCAGATTTTTATGAAACTTTAAAATATGGTTTCCACGAAGTTTTCATTGAATATCGGGTTTGTGAGTGAACTGTGTGCTATTTGAAAACATTTTGTGAGAAGAATCTCGGTTTTTAAATCCCCGTAAATCCAAAATTAAGCCGAAAATCGTGAAACCTGGCATGGTGTCACGACATGGCACTTATATGTCGAGGAATTTTTTCGTCCATTGTGGCGCAAGTTTTATTACAAGCCTCTTACAAACCGGAGCTTCTCTCAAAGAAGCCTCGTGGTTTCGATAGGGAGACGCGCCCCCTTGTGGGCGAAACGTAATCACTGCCTCTTTTCGCCTTGTATTTTCTTCTAAGGGCAACATGGAACGACAGGATATCCGTGCTGAAATTTAAACTTATTCAGGGTTCGTTTGGCCTTTTTATACAGTAATTGAGTTTCCTAGGCATTTAATGTCCATAATTCAAATCTGAACTACAAATACATGCTCCAGTTCACAAAAATGGCTAGAAAAATTATACATGTGTCCTTGGGTGCATGTTTAGGTCCCATTCCAGGAATGGGAACGGATTACAACCGTACCGATGTCATGGCTCATCCTCAAACATTTCGAATCTCGGTTTTTAAGTCCCCATAAATCCTAAACTCACCAGAAATTCATCAAAGGTGGCATGGTGTCACGTCATGGCACATATATGTCGTGGTAAAAACATTGTCCAATTTGGGCAAGCTTTATTACAAACCTCTTACAAAAACCGGAGCTTGTCTCAAAGAAGCCTCGTGGTTCCGATAGGGAAACGTGTTCCCCTTGTGGGCGAAACGTAATCACTGCCTGTTTTCGCCTTGTATTTTCTTCCACGGGCAACATGGAACGACATGATATCCGTGCTGAAATTTAAACTTATTCAGGGTTCGTTCGGCCTTTTTATACACTAATTTAGTTTCCTAGGCATTTAATGTCCATAATTCAAATCTGAACTAGAAATACATGCTCCAGTTCACCAAAATGGCTAGAAAAATTATACATGTGTCCTTGGGTGAATGTTAGGTATCATGCCAAGAATGGGAATGAATTACAACCATACCGGTGTCCTGGCTCGTCCTCAAACATTTTGAATCTTGGTTTTTAAGTCCCCGTAAATCCTAAACTCACCAGAAAGTCATCAAAGGTGTCATGGTGTCATGTCATGGCACATATATGTCGTGGTAAAAACATTGCCAATTTGGGCCAAGCTTTATTACAAACCTCTTACAACCCGGAGCCTGTCGCAAGAACCCTCGTGGTTTCGATAGGGAAACGTGTCCCCTTGTGGGCCAAACAATAATCACTCCCTCTTCTAGCCTCATATTTTATTCTACACGCGACACGGAACAACTGGAGATTCGCGCTGAACTTTGAAATTATTCAGGGTTCGTTTGACCTTTTTATTCATTAATTGAGTTTTCTAGTCATTTAATGTCCATAATTCAAATCGGAACTACAAATACATGCCCCAATGCACCAAAATGGCTAGAAAAAACGTGCATGTTTCCTTGGGGTGCATGTTTAGGTCCCATGGAACAAATGGGAACGAATTCAACCGTCTCGCCGTCCTGGCTTGGCCACAAACATTGCGAAACTCGGTTTTTAAATCTCTGTAAATCCAAAACTCACTAGGAAATCATGAGACTTGGCATGGTGTCACTACATGGTACATATAATTGTCCAATTTGGGCGAAGCTATATTACAAGCCTTTTACAAACCAGAGCCTGTCGCAACCCTCATGGTTCCGGTAGGGAAACATGCCCCTCTTGTGGTCGAAATGATAATCGCTGCGTCTTCTCGCCTTGAACTTTGTTTTCTATAGGCAACATAGAATAACAGGAGTGTCCGACTGAAATTTGAAACTGTTCAGGGTTCGTTTGGCCATTGTATATATATTGCTAATTACTAAGTTTCCTATGCATTTAATGTAGTCCATAATTCAAATTTGAACTACAACCACATGCTCCAGTGAAGCAAAATGGGTGGGAAATCGTACATGTGTCATTGGGTGCATGTTTAGGTCTCATTTAAGGAATGGAAATGAATTACAAACTTGTCGTCGTCCTGAAACATTGAGAATCTCGGTTTTTAAATCCAAGTATATCAAAAAGTCACCTAAAAACATGAAACTTGGCATGGTTTCATGACATGGCACATATATGCCGTGGTAAAAAAATCATCCAGTTTGAGAAGAGGCGCACACATTAGTAGCCAACGAAGTCCTTTTTGAAACAAAAAGCTGACATGCTAATATCGCAAACGGTTGTATTATATTAACCGTGTCAAAATTTAACCATACTCGGTGGCGTGTGTGCAGCTGTTTGATTAGACGGGACGAGCGCGAGAAGTCCACCGTGCAGGCTCGACGGGACGCGTGCAAGCAGTCCGCCGCGCAGGCTCGGCGGGACGCGTGCATCCTGTCCACCTCGTAGGCTCGACGGGACACATGCGAGCAGCAAGGCCGCCCATGCTCACTGGGAAGCAAGCTCTTTGACCTCCATGCACCAGCCGCCGCCCGCCTCGCTCACAACTTCTCCATTAATGGGTTAATTAAAGCACCTGGATGGAGGGTGTTTGCTTGTGATCCCATGGCAGCATTTGCTTTGTTCGCGTTTTCAAATGTATTCTGCCCTAATTTAAATTGCCACATAGGGCAACGGATAATACGACCACAAATAAAATGGCAACGGATAATACGACGACAAATTTACAATGGCGTAGATAATAATTGTCTTACATATTCCAGATAATTTAAAATGCCACATGCGGCAAAGCCCGGAAGACACAGGGGCAAGAGAAGAAGGAAATTGCAGACAACGATCTGGGTCGCGACTGTCTCTACTCATCGATGGATCGCCGGGTGGCGAAATCCTCCACCTCCTTCTTCAATTCCTCACGACTTTGCTTGAAAGCAGCCACGGATTCCTCCACCTCCTGCTCGCACTCGATCTAGAGCTTCCTCAAGCCACCCATCAGTTCCTCGACGAACGCTTTCAGCGTCATCTCCGAGGCACTTCTCTGCTCATGCAGCATCTTCCAGCCGGTGGCCTCCTCCTCCTTCTCGGGGACCAACTTGAGGAGCTTCACATTGTCACTCATGAGTTGCTCGACGAGGTCGGTCGCCTTGTCAACCGAGGCATCGCTGATCTTGAGCCGCTTCATCAAGCCGTCGACCAGCTCCTGCTGCGTAGTGACGGTAGCGAGAATGTCGTCGTCACCGGTGAAGGACTTCAGGAACGCCGGCTCGTCACGATGGCCGACGCTGCGAATGCGCTTGTGAGAGCCCTCGCGTGCCCGTCAGAGCATGTTCGAGGGCTCCACGACGCGCCGGTACATCTCTGCCGCGGCTGCGGCTTCGCGACGGGACCTCTCTAGTGCTTCCGCGACCTTGGTCTTTGCTGCCTGGTTATATGTCCACCCTAAACTCCTCCTACCGGTCATGGCGGAACGACTTGACAAAAAAACCAATTTTGTGGGTGATGAGGAGAGGAACTGTGAAGGAATTTTCGAATGGGTAGTTTTTATAGCCCGGTGCTAAGTGTGAACACATATTAGTTTGATAGGTGTGAACAGATTTGCAATTACTTATTGCGTTGTAATCAGCAATGTGACGAGAAACAATGTCAAAATTTATTGATGGCAGAAGGTTGACCACGTGGTTCCTTGCCGTTGAGGCGGCCGTGGCGCGCTCCGCTCTGGCGTCCCTGCGCGCGCTTTGCTCGCCGTTGAGGCAAAGTTACAATGGCAACGGTTAATAATTCTTAATAATTGTCTTACATATTCAAGATAATTTAAAATACCAAATGCGACAAGGCCCAGAACACTCATGACCTACATATGTATACAATTATAATAAAATATAAGCTAAAAGGCTGAGCTGGCGGCCTTCCGACGATGGTCTTCTTGGACTCCATGATCAGCATAGCACCCTTGCGGCCGTTCACTCCAAGTGTCCCGACCCACCTATGGAGCTGCTGGCGCTGGGAGGCTCTTGGGGCTGCCGGGCCTCTTCCAGAAGAGCTTGAGAGCGTGCAATCGCGCGCATGACAACTCCGCGGAACCGCTCCATTTCCATGTCTCTGGCCTGGTAGCAAATTCCATCGATCGCCTGCATCCTCAAGATATCACGTTGGCGATGTTCTACTTCGTCGGGGATGTCAACTCCGCCAAGGATGCGCTCGAGCCTGGCCACCACATCATCGGGATCGAGGTTGACACGGCCGCCGTGGGCAATGATGAAGCCGCAGGCTGCCTTTGTCGGACTGAATCGCAGAGGTCCTCTGCCCATTCCTTGCGGGGCATCAGGCTCTCGTTGAGCACTGGTGACGTCGGCTCTTCGGGTGGGTCGTCGATCATGCCGCCGAGCATCTCTGGATATTTTGCATGGTGGACGGAAAACTGATCATGACAGCTCCTCTGCAATATGTCAATTGTGCTCCCAAGGACTGTGACACCGATATCACTACCGATGTGCCATGGTGCCTGCACCGGCCGATGAAGCTCTTGCTCCCCGACCTGCTCCGGCTCGTTCTCCTCGCCGAAGATGTAACGCAGGTAGGCGTCGACGTCGAAGCTTTGGTCGTTGCCTGGCATGCTTGGAATAACTAATGGTAGATGGGTGAGGACTAGATCTTCGCAGAGTGTCGCGGTGGTGCGTTGCCACCTGGGTTATATGCAGCAAGCCATTAGCTGGTGGCGGGAAACCGGTGAGGGAGTAGGCGTGGATTTTACAATTCACCCATGTGGAGCGCGGGAAGCATTCGCTGGAGCGCGGGAAGACTAAGTGGAGCACACACACAATCCGAATACCGTATCCGGTGCCACGTGTTATTTATCACACAAGTGTTAACATAAGGAAACGTATGTGTAACTTACTAATCATTGCTCACGAGTACTCGCAGACGCATCGTGTGCGATACTCCTAGCCACCGCAAGCAACTAGTTTACATTTTTCAAAGTTTTTTGTACACACAGAACCACACACGAACTAACTGTATTAACCGTCCGTGTTGTAATTTCTCATCGCAAACAGTTCATCCGAGTCGGCTATTTGCCACGTATCACACACATCTTGTTAAGTTGAACCGTTTCTATTGCTTTCGCTAATCAAAAACAGTTCGTCCGAGTGAACCGTATGCCCTATATCACACACACCTTGATCTGGCTAACCGTTTATGTTGCACTCCCAAATAGCAAATGGTTCATCGAAGCAAACTGTATGCCGTATATCGCACACACATTGATATGGCTGCCCGTTTCTGTTTTTCAGCCTCATTGCAAACAATTCGAACGGATTAACCGTGTGCCCTAAATCGCACACGCAACTAAAATCTGAACCGTGTTTGATGGCTCCGCCATCGCAAATGTTTTGCACCTTTTTTGACGGTTTTTCACATCCTTGTTTGTGATTAATGCATCGCACACAGTTTCGTCAAAGGGTCTCTGATTGTAGTGTCGCGTTAGCAGCATCCTGCAGTAGTGTCATATAAATAGAACAACCATTATTCTTCGATTTAAATGAATAACCGTCTCGCATCAAACAAGATCTAGATATAATGTTCATGCTTAACGCTGGCACCAAATAACAATTATTCAGGTCTAAAACTAATCCCGAAGGTAGATGTAGAGGTAGCGTGCCGGCGGCGATCACATCGACTTTGGAACCATTTCCCACGCGCATCGTCACCTCGTCCTTAGCCAATCTTCGTTTAATCCGTAGCCCCTGTTTCGAGTTGCAAATATGAGCAACAGAACCAGTATCAAATGCCCAGGCGCTACTACGAGCATTAGTAAGGTACACATCAATAACATGTATATCAAATATACCTTTCACTTTGCCATCCTTCTTATCCGCCAAATACTTGGGGCAGTTCCGCTTCCAGTGACCAGTCCCTTTGTAGTAGAAGCACTCAGTCTCAGGCTTAGGTCCAGACTTGGGCTTCTTCATTTGAGAAGCAACTTCCTTGCCGTTCTTCTTGAAGTTCCTCTTCTTCCCTTTGCCCTTTTTCTTGAAACTAGTGGTCTTGTTAACCATCAACACTTGATGCTCCTTCTTGATTTCTACCTCCGCGGCTTTCAGCATCGCGAAGAGCTCGCGAATTGTCTTATCCATCGCTTGCATATTATGACACTATCATCACAAAGCTTTTGTAGCTTGGTGGCAGTGATTGAAGAACTCTGACAATGACACTATCATCAGGAAGATTAACTCCCAGTTGAGTCAAGTGGTTGTGGTACCCAGACATTCTGAGTATATGTTCACTGACAGAACTATTCTCCTCCGTCTTGCAGCTATAGAACTTATTGGAGACTTCATATCTCTCAATTCGGGCATTTGTTTGAAATATTAACTTCAACTCCTGGAACATCTCATATGCTCCATGGCATTCAAAACGTCGTTGAAGTCCCGATTCTAAGCCGTAAAGCATGGCACACTAAACTATCGAGTAGTCATCAGCTTTGCTTTGCCAGACATTTATAACGTCCATAGTTGCTCCTGCAGTGGGTCTTGCACCTAGCGGTGCTTCCAGGATGTAATTCTTCTATGCAGCAATGAGGATAATCCTCAAGTTATGGACCCAGTCCATGTAGTTGCTACCATCATCTTTCAACTTATATTTATCTTGGAACGCATTAAAATTCAAGGAACGGTAGCACGGGCCATTCATCTACAATAACATAGACATGCAAAATACTATCAGGTACTAAGTTCATGATAAATTAAACTTCAATTAATCATATTACTTAAGAATTCCCACTTATATAGACATCCCTCTAGTCATCTAAATGATCACGTGATCCATATCAACTAAACCATGTCCGATCATCACGTGAGATGGAGTAGTTTTCAATGGTGAACATCACTATGTTGATCATATCTACTATATGATTCACATTCGACCTTTCGGTCTCAGTGTTCCGAGGCCATATCCGCATATGCTAGGCTCTTTAAGTTTAACCCGAGTATTCTGCATGTGCAAAACTGGCTTGCACCCGTTGTAAGTGAACGTAGAGCTTATCACACCCGATCATCACGTGGTGTCTCGGCATGACAAACTGTAGCAACGGTGCATACTCAGGGAGAACATTTATACCTTGAAATTTAGTGAGAGATCATCTTATAATGCTACCACCATACTAAGCAAAATAAGATGCATAAAGGATAAACGTCACGTGTAATCAAGATATGTGACATGATATGGCCATCATCATCTTGTGCCTTTGATATCCATCTCCAAAGCACTGTCATGATCTCCATCGTCACCGGCTTGACACCTTGATCTCCATCGTAGCGTCGTTGTCGTCTCACCAACTATTGCTTCCACGACTATCGCTATCGCTTAGTGATAAAGTAAAGCAATTACATGGCGATTGCATTTCATACAATAAAGAGACAACCATAAGGCTCTTGCCAGTTGCCGATAACGGTTACAAAACATGATCATCTCATACAACAATTTATATCTCATCACGTATTGACCATATCACATCACAACATGCCCTGCAAAAACAAGTTAGACGTCCTCTACTATGTTGTTGCAAGTTTTACGTGGCTGCTACGGGCTTCTAGCAAGAACCGTTCTTACCTACGCATCAAAACCACAATGATTTTTCGTCAAGTGTGTTGTTTTAACCTTCAACAAGGACCGGGCGTAGTCAAACTCAATTCAACTAAAGTTGGAGAAGCAGACACCCGCCAGCCACCTGTGTGCGAAGCACGTCGGTAGAACCAGTCTCATGAACGCGGTCATGTAATGTCGGTCCGGGCCGCTTCATCCAACAATACCGCCGAATCAAAGTAAGATGTTGCTGGTAAGCAGTATGATTATTATTGCCCACAACTCTTTGTGTTCTACTCGTGCATACTACATATACGATAAACCTGGCTCTGATACCACTGTTGGGGAACGTAGTATTTCAAAAAAATTCCTACGATCACGCAAGATCTATCTAGGAGAAGCATAGCAACGAGCGAGGAGAGTGTGTCCACATACCCTCGTAGACCGAAAGCGGAAGCGTTTAGTAACGCGGTTGATGTAGTCGAACGTCTTCGCGATTCAACCGATCCTAGCACCGAACGTACGTCACCTCCGTGTTCAGCACATGTTCAGCTCGGTGACGTCCCTCGAGCTCTTGATCCAGTTGAGGATGAGGGAGAGTTCTGTTAGCACGACGGCGTGGTGATGGTGATGATGAAGTTACCGGCGCAGGGCTTCGCCTAAGCACTATGACGATATGACCGAGGTGGTAAACTGTGGAGGGGGGCACCGCACATGGCTAAGACAATTGATCTTGTGTGTTCTAGGGTGCCCCCTGCCCCCGTATATAAGGGAGGAGAGGGGAAGGCCCGCCGGCCCCTGTAAGGAGAGAGGAGTCCTACTAGGACTCCAAGTCCTTGTAGGATTCCACCTGGTGGAAGGGGGAAGAAGGAAGGGAGAGGGAGAGGGGAAGGAAAGGGGGGCGCCGCCCCCTTCCCCTAGTCGAATTCGGACTGCCAAGGGGGGGGGGCATGCGGCCAGCCCCTTGCAGCCCTCCTCTCTCTCCACTAAGGCCCATCAAGGCCCATTAGTTCCCCCGGGGGTTCCAATAACCCTCCGGCACTCCGATAATTACCCGGTACCACCCGGAACTCATCCGGTGTCCTAATAACATCGTCCAATATATCATTCTTTATGTCTCGACCATTTCGAGACTCCTCGTCATGTCTGTGATCTCATTCGGGACTCCAAACAAACTTGGATCATCAAATCACATAAACCATATATAAATCGTCATCGAACGTTAAGCGTGCGGACCCTACGGGTTCGAGAACTATGTAGACATGACCGAGACACATCTCCGGTCAATAACCAATAGCGGAACCTGGATGCTCATGTTGGCTCCTACATATTCTACGAAGATCTTTATCGGTCAAACTGCATAACAACATATGTTGTTCCCTTTGTCATCGGTATGTTACTTTCCCGAGATTCGATCGTCGGTATCATCATACCTAGTTCAATCTCGTTACCGGCAAGTCTCTTTAGTCGTTTCGTAATGAATCATCCCGCAACAAACTTATTAGTCACATTGCTTGCAAGGCTTATAGTGATGTGCATTACCGAGAGGGCCCAGAGATACCTCTCCGGTATACGGAGTGACAAATCCTATTCTTGATCTATGCCAACCCAACAAACACCTTCGGAGACACCTGTAGAGCATCTTTATAATCACCCAATTATGTTGTGACGTTTGATAGCACACAAGGTGTTCCTCCGGTATTCGGGAGTTGCATAATCTCATAGTTAGAGGAACATGTATAAGTCATGAAGAAAGCAATAGCAATAAAACTAAACGATCATTATGCTAAGCTAACGGATGGGTCTTGTCCATCACATCATTCTCTAATGATGTGATCCCGTTCATCAAATGACAACACATGTCCATGGCTAGGAAACTTAACCATCTTAGATTAACGAGCTAGTCAAGTAGAGGCATACTAGGGACACTCTGGTTTGTCTATGTATTCACACATGTACTAAGTTTCCGGTTAATACAATTCTAGCATGAATAATAAACATTTATCCCGATATAAGGAAATATAAATAATAACTTTATTATTGCCTCTAGGGCATATTTCCTTCACAAACCGTACTAGGTCAATATGCTCATATATGGTTAAGTCATCGATCAATTTTTTGATAGATGCTAGATTGGTTTTGCATGTTCTAGTTCTGTCCTTCACATATCTTATAGGACCAGAAGCACGTGCTTTGCATGATTTCCATTTAAGTTCATCCATGTTGAAGCTTTGATTGATTTGGACTTTTGGCCCATTGGATGCAACAAGAATGCCTAGGAGTCCTCCCTAGCTATCTATCTTAATTCTCGTCTCAATTCTAATCCTTGCTAAATCACAAGAAAAAAAATGAACAAGTCTCAATCGGTCCCTCTGAATGAGTAGCGTTTGGAGCTTCTGACCCATATTGTGACTGTCATTTAAAACCTTTGTTGTTCTTTAGAGCCATCAAATGCAGTTCACTTGGTCCTTCCAAAGTGCACAAACTGATCCAAATTTCATCCTTCAGAATTGCCAGGCGAATTCCACCCGGAGCCACCGAGCCACTCTTTGCAGAACAAATTATACAGCTCCGAGCTTCCGAATGTTTTTTGTTCGGAGTTTTTGAATAGTGCACATGTGTGTATATAGATTTCAACCCCAAACCGTTTTGAGGAGTCCCCCCAAAGCGACTAGGAGCCTCTAACCCGTCACCGCGTACCGCATCTTCGGGAAATTGCCTTGTTTTTCTAGTGACCTGCATCGCCGGAACTCCTCATCCTTGTCGGCAATCTGCCTCACCATCGCCGCTAGCTTGCATTGGTCTAGTATCATGCGCATTGCGGAAGAGCTTGTGGTCATGCATGCTTATGACGCTTGTTGATTGTCTTTGTTCTTGTATCACGCCATGGGGTCCCAGCAAGCACGCGGGTGTTTTCGGCGGGTCGTGAAGTCTTGGTATTGTGATACATTTGACGACACCCACATCTACATGTGCCTCTATTGGTGATGGTGCTTGTGTTTGTTGGCTGGGATGCACCTTTCAAGGGCACCAATTTTCCCATCTTTCTTTTTCTTTTTGTTAATTGTATGGTTTTGGCCCGATTTCCCTCATAATCGAGATTAATCTGATTAGATTTTCGATTCGGCCTTTTCTACCAAAAAAGCTTTCGGCCTGCTTTATATATAAAGCAACGATCCACAACAAACCGGTACAAACGCACACCACCACAACACATGCACACACCCAAGATAGGATGCATAGGTGCTGAGCGCAGCAACACCACCCCTATCACTACAGGAGTAACCGGGGACTCCCCCGTGAACACGCCACCGCAAAGAGATGAAGCCGCATACGATGAACCGTGGACTCCAAGGCGGTACCTTCAGGAAGGTTACGACACCGGAGTGTTACCGCTGCCCGATCTGAGGATCAGAGTTTCCCCTGGAGCAACACGACGGGCAATGAGAGCCGCGACGACGCCTTCAAGAAGGGAATGAGCTTCGCCGCCGCCGGTCTGTCCGAAGACAAAGCAGGTTTTCACCCCGGCCAACACTCACCGCCACCGAACGCCACACCCCGGCTACCACGCCGCCCACACGACCATGGCCACCGGGCAGCATCGAGCCATGGACTCTGCCCAAGAGCACTGCGCTACGACCACCAGGGCCGCCGCCCCGGCATCCAAGACCTTTACACCTCCACACTCAAGACCCGCCGCTACCCCAGCCAAAGAGACGAGTGGAAAGGCCCCGCCTTTCGCACCCCTGGATGGCCCCCATCACCGAGACCCAAAAGGCCGGCCAAAATTGGCCACCATCAGCCCGTCCTGCTGCACCGAGCGCAAGACAAGCACGGTCCTGCAGCCGGGCGTGAAACAAGCATGGTCCTGCAGCCGGGTGCGAGACAAGCACAGTCCTGTTGCCGGGCGCGAGGCAAGCTTGATCCAACATCCGGGCGTGGGACAAGCTCGGTCCTACAGCATCGGGCGCGAGACAGGCGATGGACTGCAACTGGGAGAGGGCCAACCCTTTGACGAAAGTAGTGCCCGAGTGCCGAGGGGAGGGATCGAAGGCCGAAACAGTCCACCTGCAAACGAGCCGACGCCGGCGAAGAAGCCAATCGTCGCTACAACCGGAACCGCCGAGCTGCCGTATAGATACCAAGCAGCAGGAAGGCCACACCGTACCTCCTTGCGCCGCCGTATCCCATGAGCAGTTGATACGTCTCCGTCGTATCTACTTTTCCAAACACTTTTGCCCTTGTTTTGGACTCTAACTTGCATGATTTGAATGGAACTAACCCGGACTGACGTTGTTTTCAGCAGAATTGCCATGGTGTTATTTTTGTGCAGAAATAAAAGTTCTCAGAATGACCTGAAACTTCATGGAGAATATTTTTTAGAATTAATACAAAATACTAGCGAAAGAATCAAGGCCAGGGGGCCCACACCCTGTCCACGAGGGTGGGGGGCGCGCCCCCTGCCTCGTGGCCCCCCTGGTGCTCCACCGACCTCAACTCCAACTCTATATATTCACGTTCAGGGAGAAAAAAAATCAGAGAGAAGGATTCATCGCGTTTTACGATATGGAGCCGCCGCCAAGCCCTAATCTCTCTCGGGAGGGCTGATCTGGAGTCCGTTCGGGGCTCCGAAGAGGGGAATCCGTCGCCATCGTCATCATCAACCTTCCTCCATCACCAATTTCATGATGCTCACCGCCGTGCGTGAGTAATTCCATCGTAGGCTTGCTGGATGGTGATGGGTTGGATGAGATTTACCATGTAATCGAGTTAGTTTTGTTAGGGTTTGATCCCTAGTATCCACTATGTTCTGAGATTGATGTTGCTATGACTTTGCTATGCTTAATGCGTGTCACTAGGGCCCGAGTGCCATGATTTCAGATCTGAAACCTATTATGTTTCCATGAATATATGTGAGTTCTTGATCCTATCTTGCAAGTCTATAGTCACCTATTATGTGTTATGATCCATTAACCCCGAAGTGATAATAATCGGGACCATTACGGGTGATGACCGTAGTTTGAGGAGTTCATGTATTCACTAAGTGTTAATGCTTTGGTCCGGTACTCTATTAAAAGGAGGCCTTAATATCCCTTAGTTTCCAATAGGACCCCGTTGCCACGGGAGGGTAGGACAAAAGATGTCATGCAAGTTCTTTTCCATAAGCACGTATGACTATATTCGGAATACATGCCTACATTACATTGATGAACTGGAGCTAGTTCTGTGTCACCCTATGTTATAACTATTGCATGAGGAATCGCATCCGGCATAATTCTCCATCACCGATCCAATGCCTACGAGCTTTTCACATATTGCTCTTTGCTTAGTTACTTTTCCGTTGCCACTGTTACAATTACTACAAAACTACTACTCTTACTTTTGCCACCGTTACCGTTACTTCCATACTACTTTGCTACTAAATACTTTGCTGCAGATACTAAGTTATCCAGGTGTGGTTGAATTGACAACTCAACTGCTAATACTTGAGAATATTCTTTGGCTCCCCTTGTGTCGAATCAATAAATTTGGGTTGAATACTCTACCCTCGAAAACTATTCCGGTCCCCTATACTTGTGGGTTATCAAGACTATTTTCTGGCGCTGTTGCCGGGGAGCATAGCTCTATTCTTTGAGTCACTTGGGATTTATATCTGCTGGTCACTATGAGGAACTTGAAAGACGAAAGAACTAAGATTTTTCCCTCAACTACGAGGGGAGGTAAGGAACTGCCATCTAGCTCTGCACTTGATTCACCTTCTGTTTTGAGTAAGCTTGTGACACCTAAACTTGCTTATGCTATTAATTCTGATATGTCGCATGTTATTGATGATGCCACTTCTGCTATGCATGATACTTATGATGAAACTACTTCTATGCTTGATACTACTGTGCCACTAGGTGAATTTCTTGATGAACAACTTGCTAGGGCTAGAGAGAATGAAATTATTGAAAGTGATAATATTAATGAAAGTGATGATGAAGATTCTCCCCCTAGATATGAATTGCCTGTTGTGCCTGAGGGATAGGTTATGGATGAAGAAACTGTTAGAGACTTTCTTGCTTGCAATGATAGGAGTGATCTTAAGAAATTATTAGCTAAGCTGAAAGAAAAATCTTTGAATGCTGGAATGAAATATGACCCTGCTTTTGCTACTTCACCTATCTGTGTTACTGATAAGGATTATGATTTCTCTGTTGATACTAAGATAATTACTTTGGTTGAATCTGATCCTTTCTATGGCTATGAATCTGAAACTGTTGTGGCACATCTTACTAAATTAAATGATATAGCCACCCTGTTCACTAATGATGAGAAAATTCGCTACTACTATATCCTTAAATTATTTCCGTTCTCATTAAAGGGTGATGCTAAGATATGGTTTAATTCTCTTGATCCTGGTTGAGTGTGTAGTCCCCAGGATATGATTTATTACTTCTCTGCTAAATATTTCCTAGCTCATAAGAAACAAGCTACTTTAAGGGAAATATATAATTTTGTGCAAATTGAAGAAGAGAGTCTCCCACAAGCTTGGGGGAGGCTTCTCCAATTACTTCATGCTTTGCCTGATCATCCTCTCAAGAAAAATGAAATACTTGATATCTTTTATAATGGACTAACCGATGCTTCCAGAGACCACCTGGATAGTTGTGCTGGTTGTGTTTTCAGGGAAAGAACAGTTGATCAAGCTGAATTACTATTGAATAATATGTTGACTAATGAAAATAATTGGACACTTCCTGAACCAACTCCTAAGCCAACTCCGAAGAAAAGGGGTATTCTATTTCTCAGTCCTGAAGATATGCAAGAGGCAAAGAAATCTATGAAAGAAAAAGGTATTAAAGCTGAAGATGTTAAGAGTTTACCTCCTATTGAAGAAATACATGGTCTTAATTTGCCGCCTGTTGAAGAAATACATTGTCTTGATAACCCGACACATGTAGTAAAGGTATATTCTCTCTATAGATTTGATGAAGGTGATATTCCTCGTTATAAGTCTGCTAGATGAGTTTGATAATTTTATTGTTAAACAAGAAAACTTCAATGCTTATGTTGGTAGACAATTGAAACGAAATGCTTATATGATTGAACACTTGAGTGATTATATGGCTAGTGTTAAAGGTGAACTTAAACTTATTAGTAAACATGCTTCTATGGTTAGCACTCAAGTAGAACAAGTACTTAAAGCTCAAAATGATTTGCTCGATGAATTACATTATAAGAAAGATGACTTTGCTGTTAGAGTTGCAACTAGAGGAGGTAAAGTGACTCAGGAACCCTTGTATCCTGAAGGCCACCCTAAGATAATTGAGAAAGATTCTCAGAGAACTAATGTTGATGCACCTAGTCCTTCTAAAAGGAAGAAAAAGAAAAATGATAGGACTTTGCATGCTTCTAGTGAACCTGTTGTTGACACACCTGAGAATCCCAATGATATTTCTATTTCTGATGCTGAGACACAATCTGGTGATGAACATGAACTTAGTGATAATGTTAATGATGATGTTCATGTTGATGCTCAACCTAGTAATAACAATGATGTAGAGATTGAACCTGCTGTTGATCTTGATAACCCACAATCAAAGAATCAACGTTATGATAAGAGAGACTTTGTTGCTAGGAAGCACGGTAAAGAAAGAGAACCATGGGTTCAGAAACCCATGCCTTTTCCTCCTAAACCATCCAAGAAAAAGGATGATGAGGATTTTGAGCGATTTGCTGAAATGATTAGACCTATCTTCTTGTGTATGCGTTTGACTGATATGCTTAAAATGAATCCTTATGCTAAGTATATGAAAGAAATTGTTACAAATAAGAGAAAGATACCGGAAGCTGAAATTTCCACCATGCTTGCTAATTATACTTTTAAGGGTGGAATACCAAAGAAACTTGGAGATACAGGAGTACCAACTATACCATGCTCCATTAAAAGAAACTATGTTAGAACTGCTTTATGTGATCTCACTAGTAAAAAAAGGGCCATCTGTCCCGGTTGGTAAGGGCCTTTTGTCCCGGTTGTTGAACCAGGACTAAAGGGTCGTTACTAATGCCCTAGCCCTTTAGTCCCGGTTCTTACACGAACCGGGACAGATGGGCCTCCACGTGGCCGGTGCGGCGAGCCCAGGCAGGAGGGCCTTTGGTCCCGGTTGGTGGCACTAACCGGGACCAATAGGCATCCACGCGTCAGCATTTCAGGGGCTGGGGTTTTTGTTTTTTTTGAAAGGGGGGGGGGTTGGGGGTTTTGGGGGGTTAATTTAGGTGTTTCATATATTGTGTTATCTAGCTAATTAATAGAGAGAAGTGTCATCTCTTATCTCCGTCCTTGGTCGACGCTACGTACTATATACGTGTAGAGAGGACTAGACACGCTAGCTAGTAAGCAAATGAAGGAAACAGAAGATCGTCATGAACATATATATGCATACAGAGAGAAGTGATATCGACCACCTCTCCTTCTCCGAGAGATTGGTCGAACAACAAGTTCTCGTATATCTATCCGACACTACCGGCTACATATATACAATAATTATCTCTTACAATATAATCTCCTAATTATATATGAACACAGGGTCCACATAGTATTCTCCGTTTTCAGCGATCACATGGTCAAGGAAGAGTGCCACCAATTCCTCTTGAATTGCTCGCATACGATCTGGTGGTAGGAGTTCATCCCGCATCCGAAAGATCTAATTTGAAGAAGGGGTCAATACATATATATATATGAATAAATGAAACTCAACACAAATGATGGTAATAAAATAAAATTGTGAATATTATTGCTTACGCACTTCATATTGTTCGTCAGAGTAGCCCCGCTCACAGGTCGTGTAGCGGATGGACTCGCAAACATAGTATCCACAGTAATTTTTCCCCGGTTCCTGCCACAACCACTTTACAAGAAATAGAGGTCAATCAAACTGATAAGCAAGCATGCTAAATGGTATTGATGAAACTAGCGCTTGAATCACTAGGAGATGCGCGGAACATGCTACTATAGTACTTACTTTCGGGTGTCTAAATTGCAGCTTCTTCGGCAGTCCCGGAGCTTTTTTGGTGAATTTTCTCCAAACCCTGCCAGACAAAGAAAACAATTACTTGATATCAGGAAATGAACAAAGTTGCTGATATGGTGGATAATGATCGATTTAACTTACTTCTCGAGCATTTGAGTCATGTCCGCATAGTCCTGGGGATCTTTTCGTCTCGAGTCTAAGACGGTTACTAGTCCCTGCTCAAGCTTAATCTCTAGGAGAATATAGTGGAAGCTGCGCACGCATGCATAAGTCATCAATTACATTACTATAACCTGGACTAATAAGGGAAACCGAATATGCACAAGACAGTAACACTCACTTGAAGTTGTAAGGAAAGAGTATTATATCTTTGTTTTCATTTATTACCAACGATCGTAGCAAGTTGGCCTCGGTATTTTCGGCATGATATTTAACCTCAGTTGCATCTATGAGATTTGTGTTAATGAATCCAATATCACCGATTTGTCTTTTCTTCAATTCGGCGATCTTCAATCTGCATAATATAGTGAGGATAATTATAAATACATGCAATGAAAGAGCTGACCTATATAGAGAGACTTAATGACAGAAGTAGTACTACTTACAGACAGTAGCAAGTGATCGTTGATTTATCGAGGGCCTTTTGATTGAAAAACTGGAAGAACTCCTCAAATGGAACATTCAACAGTTCAATTCCAACGAGGTCATGCTCCTCTTTAACTCTCAGCGTCAAAGTATTCCTCCCCCCAGACTCTCTGCAGGTTTTCATGTACCAATCATGTAATCTTCGCATCATCGTTGTTAGAGATCTTTCATCTTTGACGAGAGGCTTCCCGTAATGGTATTTGTGTTCGTCCACCTCCAAGAAATCATAATGTACATCGTCGGGCAGGTAATCTCCAAGATTGCTATAACCGGGCACCATCCTCGGATCATTAGCGACGATGTCGCTAGACACCTTGAGCGGGGGGCACGATTGGTTCGCTTGTTCGCCGAGCTGGGCAATTTTTTCCCAGCTCGTCGTTCTTTTAACCTTTGATCACTGACAGTACTTCCCGACCGCTCCGCTGCGACAAATGTCTTTGCAATAATGCGCTCATAGTTGCCTTTCGGCGGAGACTTTGGTGGTTTTGTCAGGGCAGCCAGAGTGCGCTTCGCTTTCACCGGATCTACCTTCTCCTCCGGAGGTGGATGTTTCTTTGCTTTCACCTCTTCAAAGAAGTTCGTCACTTCGGCTCGCACGATCTTCGTGGTTTCCTCCTCGGTCCTCTCGTATGGTAACTTCTCTGGAGTCTTCAGAGAAGGACCGAATCTGTATTGCCTCCCGCCTCTGGCTGTACTGCTAGACGCCGGCAGAGCAGACGGAGCGGCTGCGGCTGTCTTCTTTACTTGCTTACGAGGCGGAGGAGAAGGACTACGACGCGCCGGAGCAGCCTGAGCGGCGGCGGGTCTCTTCCGCCCTTGCTGACGAGGCGGAGAAGGAGGAGGCTGGCTGCTCGGGCGCGCCGGCGCAGGCGGAGAAGGAGGCGGAGTGCCGCCATGCGCCGGAGAAGGAGGCTGAGTGCCCTGATCACTCGCCGGAGGAGGAGGCGGAGTGCCGCCACGCGCCGGAGAAGGAGGCTGAGTGCCCTGATCACTTGCCGGAGGAGGAGGCGGAGTGCCCTTACTCGTCGTCGGAGGAGGATGAGGCGGAGGTGTCCAGTTCGGAAGGTTGATGAGCTCCTTTCGCCATAGGCATGGAGTCTTCAGAGCAGAACCCAGCCGAGTCTCCCCTTCACCGGTAGGGTGGTCAAGCTGGAGGTCCTCAAATCCCTCCATTATTTCGTCCACCGTCACCCTAGCATATCTTTCTGGAATCGGACGACAGTGAAAAGTTGCGCCGGGTTCAGGAGGTCGAACAGAGCCGACAGCCGCCTTGACTTTGAAGTTCTGCCATTGCGTCATAAGGTGGCAATGTTGAGACTCCGTGATAGCATCCACGGGGTAGCTAGCAGGAGCCGTCAAGACATGCTCCGGCTGAAGCAGCTCGGTGGAAGCCACGCTGCTTCTCCGCTGAGATGGCGGGGTAGCTTCGGGGTAGTTTCGGCAGGTCGCTTGCTGCGAGCTACGTCTCGTTCCTCTAGCGCTTGAACCCTTTCGTGCAGCTTCTGAATTTGGGTCTGCTCCACTTTTTTCCTCCTCTCCTGGCTTTTCTAACCGCCTGCGTCCGGAAAACCAGCCTTCCACGGAACGGAGCCTGGCGTGCCTCGTGTCCGTCCAGGGTGCTCAGGATTCCCGAGGGCCATTGTGAGCTCGTCGTTCTCTCTGTCTGGAACGAACGTCCCTTGCTGCGCTGCATCGATATAGTGCTGAATCCTCTTGACTGGTATTCTCAAAAGCTCGTCCGTCCAAACGCACTTCCCTGATATAGGGTCCAAGGTTCCGCCAGCCCCGAAGAACCAAGTCCGGCAACGGTCTGGCCAGTTCATTGTCTCTGGTTCGATCCCTTTATCAAGCAGATCATTCTCAGCCTTGGCCCACTTAGGCCGGGCTTTGAGGTAGCCACCTGACCCCGTGCGATGGTGAAGCTTCTTCTTCGCAACATTTTTCTTGTTTGTCGCTGACAACTTCTTACTCTTTTCCGATGTCTTGTGGGCCACAAATGTGGGCCAGTGATCTCTGACCTTCTCATATTTGCCGATGAATTCTGGTGTCTCTTCTTTGTCGACAAACGTTTTCAGCTCATTCTTCCACCTCCTAAATAGGTCTGCCATCTTCTTAAGAGCATGAGACTTGATTAATTGCTCTTTAACTGGCTTCTCCGGATCCTCCTCTGGCGGTAGGGTGAAATTTGCCTTCAGCTCAGTCCAAAGATCATCTTTCTGCATATCATTGACATAAGACACCTCAGGGTCTTCCTTCTTAGGCTTATACCATTGGTGGATGCTGATCGGGATCTTGTCCCTAACAAGAGCCCCGCACTGAGCAGCAAATGCTTCCTTTGTCCGGATGGGTTCAATCGGTTGGCCATCGCGCGTGATTGCTGTGATCTCAAACCTTTCATCCGAGCGCAACTTTCTCTTCGGGCCTCGTCTCTTTACCGAAGTTGTGCTCGATCCGGAGGGCTAGAAAAAAGAAGAAAGACGAGAGTTAATTAATATGTGTACATACCAAAACAATGAATGCATCAATTAGCTAGTCAGCACAGGCTTAACTAATATATTTACCTGGTCGGACTCTGTTCGGTCACCGGAGCCGTCACCACGGGCTCCTTCTTGCACCAGCATTGGGTCACCGGAGCCATCATAATCATGTCTTTCCTCCTCCACTCTTCGATCACCGTAGCCTGCTTCTTCACCCTATTCTTCCAGACCATCATTGTCGTTAAGATACGACAAGACATCACCTCCGGCTAAGATTATGTCCCCCAACACCTCTTCTGCTTCCTCGTCTCGTCCGTGCTCCATTGTTTCTGCAAATATTACAACATGGCAATTATTACACAAACATGACAACAGGTGGATATATTAGTGCAAACGTAGACCTAGCTTATTCCGGGTTTGGGGTGGCCTCGGCAACGCTTCAAGGGTAGGGGCGCGGCGGGAGGGGGTAGGAGACCGACATCGTTTTTTTCTAGGGTTTGGGTGTCCTCGAGAGTTTTGGTCGAGCGAGAGGGCCGGGGGGTGCTCCCATGGTATAAGTTATCACGGTCGAAGTTATCCGGGAGGGGGTTATATCGACAACGACGACATACATACATGGGAAAATAATGTTATCGGGGAGGGGGTAGGTCGAACCCCCCCTCGTGTTGAAGTTATCGGGACACGGGGTATATCGACAACGACATATCCGATAAAAAATAAGAAGACGAAGAAGAAATAAAAAGAGGAGAAGAAGATATTAATAGAGGAGAAGATTGAAGAAAAAAAGAAGAAAAAAAGAGGAGAAGAAGAAAGGAATAGAGGAGAAGAAGAGAAAATAGAATATTCTATTTTCTCTTCTTCTCCTCTATTCCTTTCTTCTTCTCCTCTTCTTTTTCTTCTTTTTTCTTCTTCTTATTTCCCTTTTTCCTCTCCTTCTTTTTCTTCTTCTTCATTATCTTCCTAGCTAGATATATAATACTTTTCTAAAAATATAACTTTTGCATATATAAAACTTTTTCTTCTTCTTCCTTCTTCCTTCTCTTCCTTCTTTTCCTAAATATATAAAACTTTACTAAAAATGAAACTAACCTAAAATGTACTTAATCAGAGAACATATATAGATAAAACTAACCTAAAATGTACCCAAATGTACTAAAAATCTAACTTTTATATGCACAGAGAACATACATACATATATACATTTTTATAAAAATGCAAAAAACAAATCATCATATATATGAACAAAAAATCTGAAAAAACAGGACATATAATCATATATACACACATACATATAATCACACATATGCACATAATCTGAAAAAAATATCATATATATGAAAAAAACAGAGAGGAAGGCCGGCGGCCGGACCGAACGTCGCGGCGGCGTGTGGTCGGGGCAGGTCGGGGGCGTGGGGCGGCGTCGGGGCAGGGGCTCGGGCCGGGGCGGCTCGTCGGGGCAGGGGCGCGCGGGCCGGGGCGGCGCGTCGGGGCAGGGACACGGGCCGGGGCGGCGCGTAGGGGCAGGGAAACGGCGCGGGGCGACGGCGACGAGGAGTGGGCGGTGACGAGGAGCAGGCGGCGGGGCGGCGACGGCGAGCACGGGCAGCCTGGCGGTGTCGGCGAGCACGGGCAGCAAGGGTGCGGGGCGGCGACGGCGAGCACGGGCAGCCTGGCGGCGTCGATGAGTTCGGCGTCGTCGGGGGGCAAATGGTCGATGAAACTGAAAAATTTACAAGTCCTGCTTATATACGGAGAGCATTGGTACCGGTTCATGGCAGCAACTGAGACAATGCCCCTTTTAGTCCCGGTTGGTGCCACCAACCGGGACCAAAGGTCTCTTTTCAGCAGCCCAAAGGGCGCGAAGCGGCGGCCTTTGGTCCCGGTTGGTGGCACCAACCGGGACTAAAGGGGGGGCATTGGTACCGGTTGGTGGCACGAACCGGTACCAATGCACACCTTTAGTCCCGGTTGGTGCCACCAACCGGGACCAAAGGCCCTGTGCTGCTGCGGCCGCGTCGAAAGTTTAGTCCCACCTCGCTAGTTGAGAGGGGCGCGCAGTGGTTTATAAGCCCCACTGCCGCTCCCCTCTCGAGCTCCTCTCCATTGCAGGCTTACGGGCCTAATTGTCACTGCTATGCCTGCTGGGCCTACTGGGCCTTCTGCGGGCCTGAATCCTGGCCCATCGATGGGTTTGTAGTCGTATTCAGGCCGTGGTGGCCCAGTAGGTGGCATATGTTTTTTATTTTTTGCTTGTTTTTTGTTTTCTTTTTTGCTTTATTTATTTTGTTTTGTTTCTACTTACAACAAAAAACTTATTTATTTTATTTTATTTTGTTTCTAATTACTTATTTATTTTACTTTATGATAATTCTTTTTGCTATTAAAGTTTCTAACAAAAAAAGTTCTTTATGAAAATTCTTTTTGCTTTCAATGATTTTGAACAGAAAATACTTTGATAATTTTAGTTTCATAAATTTTATTTATGTTATTAAAGTTTATTTTATTTTGTTTGTACTTATATAGTTTATTAAAGTTTATATTATTTTGTTTCTAATTACTTATTTATTTTATTTGTTATTTTTCATGCACCATTTTTCATGCATTTACTGATTATTTTGAGCTATAAGACCCTAAAATTGAAAAGCATTTTAAATGAACTCTGAAAAGGTTGAAAGTTGGCATGGTATCATCATTTCATCCACATAGCATGTGCAAGAAAGTTGAGAGGGTTACGGCAAAAACTGGATGCACTTCGTGTACAAAACGAACAATCTCTTTCGAAGTATCATGATTTCATACGGAAACTCGTCTGTCACAAAGGGATTTCATTTTTTAAAACTTATTTGAACTCCTGACTTTTTGTGTGTTCAAAATGCACCATTCAAAGCCACATCATCAATTTTCAACCCTTTCTGACTTCATTTCTTATTTTTCATGCATTTATTGATTATTTTGAGCTATAAGACCCTGAAATTGAAAAGCATTTCAAATAAACTCTAAAAAGGTTGAAAGTTGGCATGGTATCATCATTTCATCCACATAGCATGTGCAAGAAAGTTGAGAGGGTTACGGCAAAAACTAGATGCACTTCGTGTACAAAACGGACAATGGTATCATATTACAAAGTTGGCATGGTATCATCATAATAGTTGCGGGAGAAAGTCTTCACTTTTTCTTCGCTTGTGTCATTTGCTTATTGCGCCGTAACCATGGATAATCTTCATTGTTTATCAGGATGGTTGGGTCAGCCTTGACTTTGAAGGGAGGAATTTCATGAAACTTTTCATAATCGTCAGACATGTCTGTCTTGCCTTCCACTCCCACGATGTCCCTTTTTCCTGAAAGAACTATGTGGCGCTTTGGCTCATCGTATGATGTATTCGCTTCCTTATCTTTTCTTTTTCTCAGTTTGGTAGACATGTCCTTCACATAGATAACCTGTGCCACATCATTGGCTAGGACGAACGGTTCGTCAGTGTACCCAAGATTTTTCAGATCCACTGTTGTCATTTCGTACTGTGGGTCTACCTGTACCCCGCCTCTGACAGATTGACCCATTTGCACTTAAACAAAGGGACCTTAAAATCATGTCCGTAGTCAAGTTCCCATATGTCCACTATGTAACCATAATATGTGTCCTTTCCCCTCTCGGTTGCTGCATCAAAGCGGACACCGCTGTTTTGGTTGGTGCTCTTTTGATCTTGGGCGATCGTGTAAAATGTATTCCCATTTATCTCGTATCCTTTGTAAGTCAATACAGTCAAAGATGGTCCCCTGGACAACGAGTACAACTCATCACAAACAGTGTTGTCACCTCTGAGACATGTTTCCAACCAACTGCTGAAAGTCCTGATGTGCTCACATGTAATCCAGTCGTCGCATTGCTCCGGGTGTTTGGAGCGCAGACTGCTTTTGTGTTCATCAACATACGGGGTTACCAAGGTAGAGTTCTGTAGAACTGTGTAGTGTGCTTGAGACCAAGAATGCCCGTCCCTGCATATTATTGAGTCCGCTCCTAGCATGCCTTTTCCAGTCAGTCTCCCCTCATACCGCGATTTAGGGAGACCTATCTTCTTAAGGCCAGGAATGAAGTCAACACGAAACCCAATGACATCCTCTGTTTGATGGCCCATGGAGATGCTTCCTTCTGGCCTAGCGCGGTTACTGACATATTTCTTTAGGACTCCCATGAACCTCTCAAAGGGGAACATATTGTGTAGAAATACGGGCCCCAGAATGACAATCTCGTCGACTAGATGAACTAGGATGTGGGTCATGATATTGAAGAAGGATGGTGGGAACACCAGCTCGAAACTGACAAGACATTGCGCCACATCACTCCTTAGCCTTGGTATGATTTCTGGATCGATCACCTTCTGAGAGATTGCATTGAGGAATGCACATAGCTTCACAATGGCTAATCGGACGTCTTCCGGTAGAAGCCCCCTCAATGCAACCGGAAGCAGTTGCGTCATAATCACGTGGCAGTCATGAGACTTTAGGTTCTAGAACTTTTTCTCTGGCATATTTATTATTCCCTTTATATTCGACGAGAAGCCAGTCGGGACCTTCATACTGAGTAGGCATTCAAAGAAGATTTCTTTCTCTTCTTTCGTAAGAGCGTAGCTGGCAGGACCTTCATACTGCTTCGGAGGCATGCCGTCTTTTTCGTGCAAACGTTGCAGGTCCTCCCGTGCCTCAGGTGTATCTTTTGTCTTCCCATACATGCCCAAGAAGCCTAGCAGGTTCATGCAAAGGTTCTTTGTCACGTGCATCACGTCGATTGAAGAGCGGACCTCTAGGTCTTTCCAGTAGGGTAGGTCCCAAAATATAGATTTCTTCTTCCACATGGGTGCGTGTCCCTCAGCGTCATTCGGAACAGCTAGTCCGCCGAGACCCTTTCCAAATATTACGTGTAAATCATTGACCATAGCAAGTACGTGATCACCGGTACGCATGGCGGGCTTCTTCCGGTGATCTGCCTCGCCTTCGAAATGCTTGCCTTTCTTTCGACATTGATGGTTGGTCGGAAGAAATCGACGATGGCCCAGGTACACATTCTTCCTGCATTTGTCCGGGTATATACTTTCAGTGTCATCTAAACAGTGCGTGCATGCGTGGTATCCCTTGTTTGTCTGTCCTGAAAGGTTACTGAGAGCGGGCCAATCATTGATGGTTACAAACAACAACGCGTGCAGGTTAAATTCCTCCTGTTTGTGCTCATCCCATGTGCGTACACCGTTTCCATTCCACAGTTGTAGAAGTTCTTCAACTAATGGCCTTAGGTACACATCAATGTCGTTGCCGGGTTGCTTAGGGCCTTGGAGGAGAACTGGCATCATAATGAACTTCCGCTTCATGCACATCCAAGGAGGAAGGTTATACATACATAGAGTCACGGGCCAGGTGCTGTGATTGCTGCTCTGCTCCCCGAAAGGATTAATGCCATCCGCGCTTAAACCAAACCATACGTTCCTTGGGTCAGCTGCAAACTCAGCCCAGTACTTTCTCTCGATTTTTCTCCACTGCGACCCGTCAGCGGGTGCTCTCAACTTCCCGTCTTTCTTACGGTCCTCACTATGCCATCGCATCAACTTGGCATGCTCTTCGTTTCTGAACAGACGTTTCAACCGTGGTATTATAGGAGCATACCACATCACCTTCGCAGGAACCCTCTTCCTGGGGGGCTCGCCCTCAACATCACCAGGGTCATCTCGTCTGATCTTATACCGCAATGCACCGCATACCGGGCATGCGTTCAGATCCTTGTACGCACCGCGGTAGAGGATGCGGTCATTAGGGCATGCATGTGTCTTCTGGACCTCCAATCCTAGAGGGCATACGGCCTTCTTTGCTGCGTATGTACTGTCGGGCAATTCGTTATCCTTTGGAAGCTTCTTCTTCAATATTTTCAATAGCTTCTCAAATCCTTTGTCAGGCACAACATTCTCTGCCTTCCATTGCAGCAATTCCAGTATGGTACCGAGCTTTGTGTTGCCATCTTCGCAATTGGGGTACAACCCTTTTTTGTGATCCTCTAACATGCGATCGAACTTCAGCTTCTCCTTTTGACTTTCGCATTGCGTCCTTGCATCGACAATGACCCGGCGGAGATCATCATCATCGGGCACTGGTTCCTCTTGATCTTCAGCAGCTTCCCCGTTGCAGCATCATTGGGCACATCGTCTGGTTCCTCTTGATCTTCAACAGCTTCCCCCGTTGCAGCATCACCGTATTCATGGGGCACATAGTTGTCATCGTCCTCTTCTTCTTCGCCGTCTTCCATCATAACCCCTATTTCTCCGTGCCTCGTCCAAACATTATAGTGTGGCATGAAACCCTTGTAAAGCAGATGGGTGTGAAGGATTTTCCGGTCAGAGTAAGACTTCGTATTCCCACATTTAGGGCATGGACAACACATAAAACCATTCTGCTTGTTTGCCTCAGCCACTTCGAGAAAATCATGCACGCCCTTAATGTACTCGGAGGTGTGTCTGTCACTGTACATCCATTGTCGGTTCATCTGCGTGCATTATATATAATTAAGTGTGTCAAAAACCATTACAGAACATCATGAATAGATAATTAAGTGACCAAATTAATAGAAGTTCATCATCACATTAAAACCAAAGTACATACATAGTTCTCATCTAACAACATATAGCTCTCCAGAGCATCTAATTAATTAAACCATACATTGAAACTATGTAAAACATTTCAATGCGAAAACAAATGCGATCATAATCGCAACCAAGGTAACAATTGATCCAACGACATAATGATACCAAGCCTCGGTATGAATGGCATATTTTCTAATCTTTCTAATCTTCAAGCGCATTGCATCCATCTTGATCTTGTGATCATCGACGACATCCGCAACATGCAACTCCAATATCATCTTCTCCTCCTCAATTTTTTTATTTTTTCCTTCAAGAAATTGTTTTCTTCTTCAACTAAATTTAACCTCTCGACAATAGGGTCGGTTGGAATTTCCGGTTCACATACCTCCTAGATAAATAAAATCTATGTCACGTTGGTCGGCATAATTTTCATAAACAATAAATGAACCAATAGTTATAAAGATAATATATACCACATCCGAATCATAGACAGGACGAGGGCCGACGGGGGCGGATAACAAAACCATCGCACTATATAATAACAAGCAATAAAATAGTAAGAAAATTAGACAAGTATCTATCTAAAGTAAGAAATTTTCTTTCAGAAAGAAGATAAGAACAAGAGGCTCACCACGGTGGTGCCGGCGACGAGATCGGCGCGGGCGATCGACGGTGGTGAAGGCGGGAATGGGACGTGACGGGCCGCTAAACCTAGACAAATCTCGAGGAAAATGGAGCTTTGAGGTCGAGCTTCGAGAGGAGAAAGCTTAACTAGTGTGGCTCGGGCATTTCATCGAACACCTCATGTGCATAGGAGGTGAGCTAGAGCACCACAAAGCCCTCCCCTCGCCGGCCAGAGAAAAACAGAGCACTGGAGTGCTTTGCTCGCGGGCGAGGGGTATATATAGGCACCTCATTGGTCCCGGTTCGTGGCATGAACCGGGACTAAAGGGCAGCCTGTGGTCCCGGTTCAAGCCACCAACCGGGACCAATGGTGGTGGGCCAGGAGCGAGGCCCATTGGTCCCGGTTCGTCCCACCAACCGGGACCAAAGGGGCCAGACGAACCGGGACCAATGCCCCCACGAGGCCCGGCAGGCCCTGGCCTCACGAACCGGGACCAGTGCCCCCATTGGTCCCGGTTCTGGACTGAACCGGGACTAATGGGCTGACCCGGCCTGAACCAAAGCCCTCTTTTCTACTAGTGTCTTAGAGCCGGTGTTAGTGTTATGCCTCTCTCTTTATATCGTAGACTTGATTTGAATAAGTTGACACCTACTAAAATATCTTTGCAAATGGCCGATAAATCAACTGCTATACCTGTCGGTATTTGTGAGGATGTGCCTGTTGTGGTTGCAAACATTACTATTTTAACAGACTTTGTTATTCTTGATATTCCCGAGGACGATAGTATGTCTACTATTCTTGGAAGACCCTTTTTGAATACTGTAGGGGCTGTTATTGATTGCAACAAAGGCAATGTCACTTTTCATGTTAATGGTAATGAGCATACGGTACACTTTCCGAGGAAACAACCTCAAGTCCACAGTATCAATTCTATTGGAAAAATTCCATCGATTATTATTGGAGGTTTTGAATTTCCTCTACCTACTGTCAAGAAGAAATATGATATTCTTATTGTTGGGGATGTTCATATCCCCGTTGAGGTAACATAGTGTTATTCAAAATTTCTCCGGTTCCATGTTATTCGAAATGAGTTTGTTAACAAGACCTGATCAACCTTGTTAGTGGATTCCTTTTGATGAGCATGAGATGGATGAAGTTAGAAGGCACAACCTTCTGTATTCTTCTTTTACTTTCTGTTATTTAGATTAAATAAAGCAAAAATAGTATTTTCTGTTTGTTTTGTGATTTATTCGTGCAATAAAAAATACCCCGAAAATAGAAGTTCTCCAAATGCCCTGAAAATGAAATATGATTTTTTCTGGAATATTTGAGAATATCTGGCACTGAGAACACATCAGGGGGAGCAAGCACCTGGCCACGAGGGTCCAGGGCGCGCCCACCCCCCTGGGCGCGCCCCTGCCTCGTGGGCCCATGGTGGCCCCCCTCCACTTATTCCAGCCACCACACACTCCTTCTTCCTCCCAAAAAAATCACCAACCAGCTCAAGCATGAGTTCTAGCTCATTTTGCTGCGATTTTTGATCTCCTAGCTCAAAGCTCCACTCACAAAACTACTTTGGGGGATTGTTCTTCGGTATGTGACTCCTCCAATGGTCCAATTAGTTTTTGTTCTAGTGCTTTATTCTTTGCAAATTTTTGCTGCCTAGGTGACCCTGTTCTTGAGATTGCATGTCAAATTTGTACGGTCCCAAGTAATTCTAATGCATGATATAGTCTCTAGGCACTTGTGGGAGTAGTTGCTATCAATTTTGTTGAGTTTGGTTCACTTTTATTTTGAGTTACTAAAAATTTCGGAAATTTTTAGAAAATGATGAAGAGATTATTGAGGGGCTCCTCGAGCCGAAGCTCGAGGGACAAGCAAAGTGAAGAGGATAAGAGGCCCAAATATAATCTCCCTCGCACCGCGGAGGTTCGGCCGTGTGAATGGCCTTGTGATGAGTTCTTAACAGTGACCGGGATTCATGATGATTTTTATTCTTTGGTTGAGAATGCGGGCCTCACCGACTTCCTCCGCGACCAGTGCGAACAATATCTCTTACTCACCAATATTTTCGTGCAAAATTTTCATTTCCATGCTAGGAGATCACCACCTTCAGTGGAATTTTATTTATATGATGAGCATAAGGAGATGTCCCTTTCTAATTTCTGCCGGGTCTGTAAGATACCCCTTACTGGCAGCATAGAAGAACCACATCGTAGTGATGTGGAAGGGTTTATTGATATGATTGCTGTAGGGGAAACGAGGAAAGTTTCCGATGCAAGAATTACTAGCATACATTTTCCGGTTCTACGTTACTTTGCGATATTTGCTAGTAGATGTTTAATTGGTCGCGGAAACTGTGGAAACCTTAGTGCCCCTGATATTGTTATTTTGGGCCATGCCTTGTTCCGTGATAACTCTTTTAGTCTAGGCGCTATCGTTGCCAAACGGTTAAGTCTTAACCGCACGAAGGGTCCCATCTTGGGAGGTATCTTCGCCTCGCACCTTGCTGCACACTTTAACATACCTATTAGGCATTATGAGAAAGAAGAAAAGTTGCTGCCTCCTGTTTTTCTAGATTATAAGAGTATGGTAGCACATGACTTTATTGTTAAGAATAAGAAAAAGATGCTTAACTACAGACTGATATTTGATAAAAATCACCCTGAGACTATTACTTTGCCTGCTCCTTCTTTATTTAACTTATCTACAGGCAAGTATCTTGTTCAGCCGGAGGCATTTCATGCCTACCAGAACCCCACACCAGCTACAGAGCTGGAGCCGGAACCACAACTTGATCCTTCACGACAGTCTGTTTATCAGTGGGATCCGGAGGAGATTGCGGCAACCCGAGGCTCCTTCTCAGTACGACCCCAACTACAACTTTGATCCATGGGCATAGACCAACTTAGGCCAAAAGCCTAAGCTTGGGGGAGTACGTATTTCTCACCGGCATTACATTCATATTCACACACTCATGCTAGTTGTCGGTGCTCATACTTTTTCATTGTAATATCCATCCTAGTTTATTTTCTTTTTCTCGCTTTCTTCTTGTGTGTTTGATAAACCTTAAGAAAACCAAAAAAAATTAGTTGTAGCTTTTAGCTAGTTTACTTTCCATGCTTGTAGTAGTAATAACTAAAAGAAAACCCAAAAAGATTTCATGTTCTTCTTTTTGCTTGTTGGGAGCTTTCCCGTGTAAATAGTTTTATTTCTTTTCTTTTCTTTGGGAGTCGAGAGGAGAAGACCATAATGAAAACGTTGAAGTGGCTCTTATATGCATTATTGTTGATTTAACCAAGAGCCCATATTATCTTGTCTTCTCCTTTGTATTGAATGCCTGTAGATTCCAGCTTAGTCCAATGCACGTGCACTATTATTCTTATCCACATCGTTCGGTCGTGAAGTGAAAGGCAATAATGACGATATATGATGGACTGATTGAGATGAGAGAAGCTGGTATGAACTCGACCTCTCTTGTGTTTTGTAAATATGATTAGTTCATCGTTCCTAATTCAGCCTATTATGAATGAACATGTTTGCAATGACAATTAGAGATTATAGTTGCTTATGCCATGCTTAATTAGCTAGGAGTTTATAATGGTTTACCTTGCGTTCCAACATGCTATTAAAATGGTTGTGATGTGGTATGATAGGGTGGTATCCTCCTTTGAATGATTCGAGTGACTTGACTTGGCACATGTTCACACATGTAGTTGAAACAAATCAACATAGCCTTCACGATATTTATGTTCATGGTGGATTATATCCTACTCATGCTTGCACTCACTGTTCATTAATTTTAATGCATGTTCATGACTGTTGTCGCTCTCTAGTTGGTCGCTTCCCAGTCTTTTTCTAGCCTTCACTTGTACTAAGCGGGAATACTGCTTGTGCATCCACTTTGATGAACCCCAAAGTTATTCCATATGAGTCCACTATACCTTCCTATATGCGGTATCTACCTGCCGTTCCAAGTAAATTTGTATGTGCCAAACTCTAAACCTTCAAATGAAATTCTGTTTTGTATACTCGAATAGCTCATGTATCAACTAGGGCTGTCTGTAGCTTCCATGCTAGGCGGGTTATTCTCAAGAGGAGTGGACTCTGCTCCTCCCTCACGAGAAAATGGCTGGTCACCGGGATGCCCAGTCCCATGCTCTAAGCAAATCAAATCAAAATAATTGCAAACAAAACTCCCCCGGGACTCTTGTTAGTTGGAGGCACTCGTTGTTTCGAGCCAGCCATGGATTGATGCTTGTTGGTGGAGGGGGAGTATAAACTTTACCATTCTGTTTGGGAACCACCTATAATGTGTGTAGCATGGAAGATATCGAGATCTCTCGGTTGTTATTTTGACAATGAAAGTATGCCGCTCAAAATATTATTTATCTCTATTTCAAAATCGAGCTTTGGCACCTCTACAAATCCCTGCTTCCCTCTGCGAAGGGCCTATCTATTTACTTTTATGTTGAGTAATCACCCTCTTATTAAAAAGCACCAGCTGGAGAGCACCGCTGTCATTTGCATCCATTACTATTAATTTATATTGGGTATGACTATGACTGGATCTCTTTTACCATGAATTACAATGTTTAGTCAGTCCTTGATCTTCAGAGGTGCTCTGCATTTATGTTTTGCGGTCTCAGAAAGGGCTAGCGAGATACAATCTTGTTATATCATATTATGATTGTTTTGAGAAAGTGTTGTCATCCGAGATTTACTATTATTGCTCGCTAGTTGATTATGCCATTGATATGAGTAAATATGAGACCTAAGTGTTATTGTGAATATGGTTAGTTCATAATCTTTTCTGAAAACTTGAATGCTGGCTTTACATATTTACAACAACAAGAGCAAACAGAGTTTGTAAAAGTTTTTCTTTATCACTTTCAGTTTGTCAACTGAATTGCTTGAGGACAAGCAAAGGTTTAAGCTTGGGGGAGTTGATGCGTCTCCATCGTATCTACTTTTCCAAACACTTTTGCCCTTATTTTGGACTCTAACTTGCATGATTTGAATGGAACTAACCCGGACTGACGCTGTTTTCAGCAGAATTGCCATGGTGTTATTTTTGTGCAGAAATAAAAGTTCTCGGAATGACCTGAAACTTCACGGAGAATATTTTTGGAATTAATAAAAAAATACTAGCAAAAGAATCAAGGCCAG